>NC_088995.1:11123711-11353791 GCF_963932015.1 Anas acuta | reverse complement strand
AATACTGCAGCAGTAACGTGAGACATGTTCACACTCCTACTGTACATAACCTTGGGACTCTGCAGAAGTCACAAAGCTGTGTGTTCTTTGTAGTGTGCATGCATGTAGTGACAGCTAGGTCTTTTACACACATGCTAAGGAGTACTGAGCAGCCAGCCAAGGGCAGTGGAAGGGCAGACACAGACACACATCCATCCTGTAAGAGCAGTGCTCCCACGATGCTCCCACGAGCTGAGACTTGACTTGGTTTGTACCAGGCATACATTCTACGCTGCGGAGAAACAAACGCAGACCTTTCAGCATATGCCTTGTGTTTTTTCTTGTTGCTCCTTAAGGTCCCACCTTGAATGACAAGCCAGAAGCGAAAGCAGCCAATGTCCCAAAGGTGTCTGGGCTAGAGCGGAGCCGGGAACTGAGCACCGACGTGCCCTTCGCCCTGCCCATCCCCAGCCCCCAGCCAGTCGCTGCCGTTGTGACTTCTACTTCCTCAGCGCCCACGTCGAGCGCCAGAGCAAGCCCGCTGTTGAAGAAGGAGCCTGTGATTTCAGCACCAGCACCACCAAGGCTCACGCCTCAGCCGCAGCCTCGGCCACAGTCACAACCTCAACCTCGGCCGCAGTCGCAGCCTCAGCTAATACCTGAGCTTCGGACCCAGCCTCCGAGTCACATCCCTCCACCTCTCAATTACCAAGTGCATCACCAGGTGGCCCACAACGGACTCAATAACATCAGGTAGGGGAAAGGGACACTCGTGTCATCTTTGTCCTACTGCGGGATAGCGCGTGTTTCAAAAGAGGTAGAGATATGGACAGGATGGGAGCCAAGGGCATTCTTGTCTGGGTAAGAGGCAGATTGTCCAGCAGCGGTGGACAGCTGCATTTGAAACGTGATGGTAAATGCTCCCTTGCTGGGAGAAAGGCATGTGGAACTGTGGGGCAAAGTTCTTTTAGGTCCAGTTTCTACTGGAGTTGAGCACTGTCTTGTCTGAGGCAGCCAGTTCTTGCCCTAGAAATTTAAGGTAGTTTGAGTTTGAACTCCCTCATTTTGTACTCAGGAAAGACTTAAGTTGCAGTGGGCTGTTTGTTCATGGCTATTCATTATTTTGTTGGTTCACCAGCATCCGAAGCAGGGTAACTATATCAGAAAATGCTGTGCCCCTTAGAACAGTATTCCCATGTAGGCTGAGAAATCTGCTTCAGTTTGACATGTTCAGACCTAGCAGGAGGCTTAGCTTTGCTAAATTGCCTCCATCCAGTAAGTAGAATGGATGAAAATGGTATGGAAAAAGAGTTTCTAGAGAGAAGAGTTTATCCAGTCAAGTGGAACCTGTGCAGTCTTTTTGCTTACACAGAAAACATGCCTCCCAGGGTAGTTAAACAAGGTTAGAAAACTGATTTAAAACATCATATTTGGCTGTGCAAGGGTCAAAATATGACAGAGGTCTGCCATTACATTTATATTTCATAGTATCTTGCATACTTAAGATCTGTCTTGGTTGTACCCTGTAAATGCTGCCATAGTATAAATGATAACTAATATTCCAAACTATTTAGGAGATCTCAGAGGTATCTACTGCAACAAACACTGCTGTTGTGGGAATTAAAATAAATAATAACGGCAGTGATTATGCCTTTCACCCCACAAAACTTCGATCACTTGCAGCAGAGTAATAATAATAAAAAAGATTTAAAATACAGAAGTGTTATGAGAGTAATATATTAACATGGAGTGTGTTTACATGCTTGTGCGGATAGAACAGCACAGTAGGCACAGCAGATAAAACTTGGTCCCCAAGTCACTCACGCTGTGTAGCTCCATCCACCCAGAGTAACAGAACTCAGAGTAAAGGCATCGTATGATCACAAGGACGCGCATGGCCCCTGCAAGGTCATCAGAGGCTAAATAAAGGTGCAAAATCCAGCTGCCTCTGGCCTTCATCATTATCTCATAGATGGCTCTGAGGATTGTAACCTGCCCGAGCACCAGAGGAAATGTCACTGCAGAGAGCCAAAGCCCAGTCCCAGTGGAGAAGTTCATTAAGATTTGTTACTCTCTCCACTGCCATTCAAAAGCAAAACAACAAAAAATGGGGGGAGATCAGTGTTATATAGTTGTGTTGTTTCTGATAGTGTATTTCTTGCACTGTTCCAGTCTCATGTTGTAACACACTTTCTGTCTCTCTCCCCCCTCTCCCCTATCTTTTTCTCTCCGCAGCCGGAGCAGCAGTGCTAGCAGTGCAACAAGCATCAGCCTCCCGAAACACCTCCCCCTCTCTCCCCAGATTCCTCCGCACCATTCCTCCGGCCCGGCCCTGCCCCTCTCCATCTCTAATCTTGCTACCTCGCACTTCTCTCTCAGATCGCAGACCCAACACCAGCACCATCCGGCCATGTTCGCCACCCCACCCACGCTGCCACCTCCACCAGCGTTACCCACCAACAGCCTCGTGATACCAGGTCACCCTGCGGGTAGGTTCCCCTCTTCTTCCAGGGCTGATCTGCCGTGCATGCACTGGAGGGTGTTGAGAGATGGGCTGGCTGGTGGGCAGGTAAAATAAAGCCATACAGACACCTCCACGGGCAGTGTGTGCTGGAACTGTGAGAGTGCTCGTGAAACAGGTAGGAGACCTGGACGGGCTTTACCAGTTGAGAGACTGTAGAAACAGAACTGTAGCTTCCTATGAGAAGTCTTCAAAATTACTTTTTCCACAAAAACTTCTTTCAGGGCATGAGCTATTGATTGTGGCATTCCAGTCATCAGATATTTTTTAAATTAGCAAAAGAGTGACGTTTAATTTGCCATTCTCCCCTTTTTTCCCCCACTCTAATGAAAACCACTGCTGCTAGAACCGACTTGGAAAAAAAAATGTTTCTAATCAACCCAGAAAGTTGTTTTAATTGAACAAGTAGGAAGCTCCCACACTTATGCCTTGCTCCAATCCTTCAAAAAGCAGCACATCCTGCTGGCAGAGCAGGATCCCGTGGCAGCACAAACTCTGTGTGTCTGTGGGTGCGTGGCCTTTCTGTATGAGGCAGACAGAGCTCAACTGACAGCCTCTGCTGTTCAACACTCACTGTCTTTGCATCCTTTTAAAAAGTTTCCTTTGTTCACCCTGGCCCCAGTTCCATTGTCACTTCTGCCCTAAATGCCCTCTTTATAGCTTACCCATTAGCCTACAGCTGTCCCTGGAAGAGACCCTGGCAGCTGGAGACTTCCCTGCAACTTTCACTTGCTGGGGCCTCCTTTTGATCTAGCATTTGATTCTGCAGCTAACTCAGCAGGGATTAAACAGGACAAGCATTTTGGAAAAAAAAAATGCACCCTTCATTTCCTATGAAGCAAGTTAAAGGAATAAGGAGAGGGCAGATTTGCTGCTGAGCTTTCTGATAGCTTTGCATCCCCTTGTTTTTTTCTTTCAGGAACTAAACAATGTGCCATTATTCTGAACTACTTCTTTAAATGAGAGAGAAATGTGAATCAGTCCAAACTGAGCTCTCGGAATGATGATAGACAAAAGTGCTGTGGGTTCCTAGCCAGAAGCAGGACCACATAGGCCAAAGCTGACGGCTTTCACAGGCCCTGGCACTATCTAGAATTTCAGCCACATTGCTGGGAAGATGTTGGCAGCACTGTGGGAGATCTATTCATTGCTTCCCCTGTTTAAGGCAAAGAACTACTGTGATGGAGACTTTGAAAGAATTGCAAAAGGAAATAGCAATGTGCTCGCTAAAAGCATGATATTGCAGTCACTGAAAGCAAGTATGTTTTCCCCATTAACTTCAGAAGGTGCAAGACCAAGTGACCTATTCACATTCAGCAGCTTGCCAGGAAACGCTAACAGTCATGCTTCTACTAAAAGGATTTCTCCTGCAATTGAAGCAGGAGAGGCCTAAGTTAGTGGAGGGAAAGGTCTGGGTGTCTAACCCTACCGACAGTGAAATGACTCTTGTCTGCATTATATGAAAAGCCTGCAAACTGGCACATCATAAAATCGATACAGAGCACTGCATAGCCAGCAGCTTCTGTTGTCATTCACATAAAAGTTTCTTAAAAGCAAACAATATTGCTGAGCAGCCTTGGAGAGCTAGGATCCAGCTGCCACTAGCAGCATGGTCCTTGTTGTGCTCTTTGAGTGCATGTGTGCTCTCAGTAAAAGCACCAGCTTAGAAAAGCCTAAAAGAGAGTATGGCCCTTTGAAGTCTCCTTTTGTTATCTTTTTATTCCTTCTACTTTGGAGGAAAAAATGTCCTTCCTTTAAAGTTGCTTTGGCACACTTGTCACTGTTACCAAGAAGAAAAGCAGAGCACCAAGTTCTTCCATTCACTGATGGTACAAATTCAGATCTCTGAATAACAAGAATGCACTTCTGGTGCCATTTCTTCCTTTGAAAACCTAAAGTTTATGCAAGTAACTTAGGAGCAACCCTCATGTGGGCTTCTGCCCTCTGTTCAAGGACACCAAGAGCGGCTCCGGTGTATGACACAGAGGAAGCGCTGGTCTTTGTGTGTTCTCTTCTGAATGCGAGGGTACCTAGCAACATTAGTGGAATTGACTTCCTTCTTCCATGCCCACCTCATGTCTGCACACTTAACTGTAGTGTTTGGGCATTCAGAGGTCTGCTCCTAGTTACATTGTACGTGGCCAGACCCATAAGACAAGGCATTGCTGGTAGGCACAAGAACTTAGTTCTAATTTAACATTGCCCAGAGTGTCTCATGGAGCTGGGTTATTACCCTACAGACCTTACTGTGGAGCAGCTACTCCTCCAAGTGCTGCACTGCTTCTCCAAACATCTTCAGGCCTTTTCTTGTCCTGACAGAGGCCAGAGTAGTGGTGCATTGCTATGGGCTGGAGCCAGCTGCAAATCTATCAGTCTGGCTTCAAGTCTCTTAAAGAAATTGGATATCAGAACACTTAAAACTGCCAGCTTGCTTTTATCTCTCCCTCCAGAAAAACATAAAGTGGATTATCTTGATGCTAACAGAAGGATTTGGTTTCTTTAAGTCATGCCAGATTTAAATGCATAAACACACACACATGAAATCATATTCATATTCTCTAAAGATGTTAGGTTTTGGTCCTAAGTGTTTTCAGCCTTTTTTTTTTTTTTTTTTGAGGGGAACCCATTATAGATTCTTTTGGTCTAGTGCCTTATTCTTTAGTATCACAAGTATATGTACTTTTTGCTCTCCATTTCTCTCCATATGTAAATATTATTATTATACAGATTGTAAAAGTACACAGTACCTGCTCTTAGCAGCACATTATTACTCAAAAAGCAAATGAATTAGGCATCCAAAATTTGCCTTCAGAAGTGACTTTCAATGAGATGAACACTTCTAAGTGGTAGCAGAGACCTTGAAATTCTAGATCAGAGTGCCTGTCTTTGAAGATCTTAACAATGTATTTGCAGAAAGTCATTTAGATATTTCTAGTGTTACTCTAAAAACTTTAAGTGAAAGAAATGCCTGTGGAATATGGAATAACACTTTAAAGTGCATGTGTTCATTTGACCCTTTATATTCAGTGCTGCAGCTTGAAAGGTAGGTTCGTGTAAGCTCAGGAGCGAGTAGGGCAGTCAGGAATGGGCGTGAGCCGTCTGCAGCTGGTGACAGTGTCACGGGTTGCTCTCAGCTTACAAAACATCCAGCATGCTGGATGCTGACCATGATTTGAAGCTCTTAGGCAAAATCACAGATGGATTTAATTGATACCACCAGGCATTTCTGGGCAAGTGGATGTTTGTTCTTATTCTCCTCAGTCACATCATTTCTAAAGTGCTGGTGTCTGCCATTACCCCAAGCTACGTTCAGATTGGGTGTAATTTGGTTCTTCCAGAGGAAGCTGCTGAGGAGATGCCACTTGTTGTGTGGTGGAACATCTTGTTCCTGCAGTCTTTGCAACCTTCTTGCAGGTCTTGAGCCAGTTCAGTGTTTCTCCCCTTCCTGCTGACTCCTCCTCCGTATTTTCTCAGAGGAGAAAAGCCCGGAGGCAAGGACCAAGCACTGACAATTACAGCCTGCTAGAAACTGAGGAAATTGACTGCTTAGTATCTAAGACCTCAAAAAGAAACAACTAAATAATTTTGCAGAGAAGGCCTCGGTTTGTAGGATGGACGTTCTGGTGGCTGTTTGCATGTCCTTGGGGCTGAGAAGGGGGAGGGCGGCGGGGAGGTGCTGGGAAGCAGCCCTCGGGGCAGGGAGCTTCCAGCCACCCAAGCCCATCGCTGCCTCGTGGCCCTTGTCGGACGGTGCGCGTGGGTCGGCGTCCCACGCACGCAGGCTTCCGAAGGCTGCGAGCTTCGGAGGACACAGGTCGGCAGGGTCGGTCCCGGTGGCGGGTGGCGGGGCGGGCGGGCGCGGGGCCGGCCCGGATGCTGTTTTCTGCTGTGATGACTCATGGTGTTCTCTCTTGCCTTTAGATACCAGCCTGTTGATATCATTCAACCAACCAATCATGTATTGCCAGCCTCATTCGGGGATTCTGATTGGTACTTTGTCACAGGCATCTCTCTTACCTCCACCAATGAGTCCTCACGTAGAAAACCACCACAGCATGACCTGCAGAAACAGGGAATGCCAGGTGAATATTGACTCTTTCTCCTCCGTCTTTGTGGTACTCACAGGCCCACGGGCCTCTGTGTCTTTTTTTTTTCTCTCTCTCTCTCCTCTAGATCACGAACTGCTCAGGCAAGAGCTGAACAACCGGTTTTTGGTTCAGAGTTCGGACCGGGCCGCTGCCTCACTTGGCCCGGTGCCGCTGCTGAGAGCGGAGTTTCACCAGCACCAACACACGCATCAGCACCAACACACCCACCAGCACACATTCACTCCTTTTCCATCCAGCTTGCCCCAGACGCCGCTCATGCCGCCCTCTGCACCTCCCATGGTGCGTACCCCAGCCCAAAATGTGAGGATAAGTAGAGCATCTCTGGTCAAACAGCCTAACCCACTCTTGTCAAACAACAACGAAGCAGCAGCCCTCTTCCTTTCCGCCAGGCGTGTCCCTGCCCCTCCGAGGACGCCCTGGAGAGGCAGGCCCAGCACTCCTCCTTTCCATGCGCACCAGGCCTCCGGGTGCCCCCGGGGTGCAGATACTGCGCCCGAGAGACCAACCCGCAGCCCCTGTAGCTCCCCTTTCCGTGTGTCCCTCTGGGTACCTCAGTTCCCCGTCCTCAGGGCCGCGAGCCTTGGCACACCAAAACACACGACCAAGGACACCACAAATCGGTGGCCTCCGGTACAAAACGTGGCCCCACAGCTGCAGCGCCGTCCGTTCTGGGGCAGCGTGCTGGCGTACCCAGAGCTCTCACTGTAGCTCAGCAGCTCTTCTGTTTGATGCAAGTGTTGTCCCTCTGCCTCCTAATTCCCTAACCTATATCAATTTTGGCATTTATTATTTGGCTGCCTCAACAAGCACTAATTTGTGCATGGCTGGTTCTTGTGGAAGAGATCCTCCTGGCCATGTAATAAGCTTTAGTCTTCTATTGAGGCTGCTTGTAACACAATGGGGCTTTGCTGCAGCTGTTAAAAAATTGTTAGAGATCTGCTACAAATGGATTTTGTCAGTACTTTAAAATGCACTCTCCCATTTCTGGCAATTACTTTGTTAGGCTGAAAGAACAAGATTCAGCTTTTTTCCCCTCTCAGTTTCACACTGTGTCTAAAATGTAGAAGCAGCCATCTTCTCCTAAGGCTAGCAAAAGCAAGGAATAACAGCAAAAGCAGCATTTGGAAGGACTACCAAGGACTCAAGGAACATGTTTCTCACTTTTCTTTCCCACTGTTGATTGCCTGATGACATTCTTGGGTTGTAATCTGCTTAGCAGTCAGACAATTAAAGTAATATCCTCCACTCAAAATGCAGCCCCAGGTGTTTGCTCAGTGTACTCATGTGTAAACACCTTTTCCTCTTTTCTTGATCTGCGTAAAACAATCTTGAAACTTTTCTCAGAAATCTCCTGTGTTATTTAAGAATCCTGATATCTGATCCTGCCAACAGCTCCCTTCCCTCCCACCCATGCCCCGTTGATGTCAGCCTTCATAGCAAAAACAGCTTGTAAGGCTCTTTTGTTATATTTCACTCACATCTTCTTATATTCCACTAGATCAGGTCTGCTAATCCCAACACCAGAGAAGAGTGTTGAAATTTACAGCTGCATGTGTTTGGTAATTTATGGTATTTACACTGGAGGGGCCATGGCTCCAGTAATAACTGTAATTAATAAAATTACAAATCTACTCTCCTGCACGTAGAGGAGTACGAAACAGCAGCTGACTTGCTAAATAAGCAGCTTTTCATGGGGTCCTACAGCTCCCTTTCCCTGCCTCCTTCCCCACTCCCTCCTCCCAGCAGAATGTACATATTGTTCTAAAATGCAACATATATATGCTTTGCTTTTGCTTCCAAGGTGGTACAGGACAAATGGTCATGAAAATAAATATGGGGCACAGACTGCACACATGGAGGTGTTAAAACCCCATGCTGGAAAGGCAAAGGTTAACAATCAGTTTTTCTCCAGGGAGCCCTCTCTTTTGCAGAAGAGGGAGAATATAGAGATATTTGTGCATCTAAAGCAAATAAGCCCTTTTCCAAACAATTTTGGCACTTAGCAGGGTCCCAGAAAACAGGGAGCAGGCATTGGTAAAAATTGTGGTCTAATGAAAATGATCCGTGCTCCAGGGGCAGATCCCAGAGCTAGACCTGGAGCTGAACTTGCCTTTCACTGTGCTGCCGATACCAGGACTTCATAGTGCAGGAACCACATCACATAGTGCCTGCTAACAAGATTCTGCAGCGAGACTCAGCAGCACCCATTGCAACCTGGGGGCTAGTGCCCTTCTCTCCCTGTTAGCTCTGGGAAATCAATCAGCTCCCTGATGAGCAAGTATGGACTAATCAGTCAGTTCTGCTCTGTTAAATGCTGTGAAGATGGGTCATGATGATTTGTCTGTGTTGAAATCCTGATGTGTCTGTTACTGTCGAAAACAAACTCACCTGTTTTCCTTTTTTGTTTTTCTCTTTTCTTTCCAGTTTGACAAGTACGCTCCCAAATTAGACAACCCTTACTTTCGACATTCCAACGTGAGTGCTTATTTTTCTAGGTGGTGTCTTTGTTAATGGTTCTGCTTGCTCTTTTGCTTGTTTTTGATTGATCAGTAGTGTTTTGATTCATTCATTCCTAAAACTCTTTTTTTTCTGTCTTGATTTACTTTTTTTTTAAGGGACAAAATTTTCTTTGAGCTTTTTTTTTTTTTTTTTTTTTTAACCTTTGTCTACTGCATTTCTGCTGCTGTGGCTCTATATTGCTGTGCCTGGGATGGCAGGGAATGCGCAGAAATTGCTAAATCAGTGGTCATTGCAGTATCTTTGCAGCTGGTGCTTCTCACAGTGCAGCAGCCCAGAGTGCATGGCTCTTTCACAAGATTTTGCTCAGGTCACAGGAGTAAGTCAGACTGGTGGTTTCTTCCTGGTGCTCCCCACTGCTCCAAAGCACAAAAACTCTCTATGTTTTGGGACTTGGAAAAACTGCTGTATGTGCTCAGGAGAGGCCTAAGCAAAACTTTACCCAGTCAACTACAAGGTGGTATGCATGTTGCCTGTGGTTAGTGTGCAATACATCATCTTGTGGTTCTTTTTTGCTTTGAGAATGATACCAGGTCACATTTCAAAACAGGATCAATTTGTTTACTACTGTAGAAAAACGCAAAGTTAACCAAAAGTGAGCATAGAAACCAAATTATTCCAATTCCTCCAAGAAGAAAGTTCTGTGCTTCCTGCAACAGTTCCACGAATTGTAAAGGCACACTTCTTCAGCACTATTAAGAAAACTCATCAGATGAGTGCATTTCCCAAATTTTGGCTTTGCTTTTAAAAAATGTAAAGCAAATTTAGTGTGTATTTTCACCGTGGCACTTGTCCGACACAGTACTATTTTTGTATGTGCCAGCCTTGGCACCTACCTCCATTATTGTTCAAGTTGTCCTGTGACATAAGCATCTCTTTTTCTTTTGTAGTTCTTTCCAACCTATCCTCCAGCAATGCCTGGAATGCCACCCATGCTTCCACATTCTGGTCCCTTTGGGTCACTTCAGGGAGCATTTCAACCGAAGGTACAAACTTCTTCTTTGAAGGCTTTGTTCTTTTGCTGGGAGAGAAACTGTATTCAGAGTCGTGTCTCTGGTGATTTTGTAGCACATGAGTTAACTTAGCGGAAGTGCAACACAGGGTTGGAAGCAATCGCCCCACAGATCTGTGAGCATCCTCTGCACAAAGCGGCCAACACTTTAGCAGAAATTTTCTCTTGGCACTACAGATTGTTCCTTGGAAAAGGATGCAGTGGTTCACTTGGGAGGTCAGCTGAAACTGGAGAAGTATACAGGCAAATGCAATATTTGATTGACATATTTACAGCTAATAATAGACCAATGAGTCCCAAATCATTTTATAAATTTAACAGACTGAGATTGCAAAAGATACACTGTGTTTATTTCCAGAAAGAATGAGAAATTGACTGTACAAGTGTGGGAACAATAGGGAGAGACTGCTATAAATGGGTAGAGCAATTTGAAAGAGCTGAATTTTTATTCCCAGCTCCAACACTGTCTGACCTTGGGCAAGTTGCTTAAATCTTATGTTCCTCAGCTTCCTCATCTATAAAGTTATCTTGCAGTGGGTTTATAAGGGTTGATTAATGCCTGCAAGCTTCTTTGAGATAGTGTTTGAAAGGTGCACTGCAAACGCAACGTATCATTACAACTAGCACTGATTGGCATTTGGAAATGTTGCCATGATAACCACCATTTTCAGTGAATTCTGTGATGTGCACTGTTTTTTTTCTCCCATACTTGTTCTTATTAACTACTTTAAAATGTACAGAAAGTATTAAATCCCTCCAAACAAGAAAGATCTGATATATCTGTATAGCATTTGTTTGAAAATAGAGCGTTTATTCCATTTGTAAGGCGCCAGGTGTTTATCTTCCTTACGTACAGTGGTTTTAGAGATTTCTTATCTTGAACTGCATCTCCATAGAGCCCTGCTGCTGTGTTAGAGGACGTTAAGAACCAGCACCGTAGCCCGTCCTTTTCTGTTGGCAATTGCCTGGTCCTTTCCGTAACCATACCAAGGAGGTCTGTGCGGTGTGCTTTCCTCAGCACTGACAGAGTGGAAGTCAGTAATTAGCAACCGCTGCAAGCAAGGCCTCATGCAATCTTCCCAATTCATTTCATTTTTTCAGTGGAACCTGGAGTATTTCCTCAGTGCCTGTTGAATCCTTTAGATTATTTATTTCCTGGATAAATGGCAAATAGCAGAGCCTTTAAAATGGCTCTTTTTTTTTTCTACAGTAGTGCTGCATGTAACGGATACAGACAAGGAAGGATAGGAGTTGCAATCTAAGCAGAGGGAGCAAGAGGGGCAGAACATAGATAGCCCTTGCTGGGATTGTTGCTAATTGTTGTTAATTGTTGCTGTCCTTGCAAGGAATGCCAGGGGTTCCCTACAGACCCCAAGTTGTCAAGATCTGAGCTTTCCTTCTCAAGAAAAGCTGCACAAATAAAGTGGAAGTGGCAATATTTTGCTCACGTGAAAGTAGGGTTGAGTTTTGCCGTAAGGCCACTGTTAATAAGGAGTTTCTGATACACCAGCAGCATCTTTTGGCTTCCATCCTCACTACAGAGCTTTATAGATAATATCTCACTGTAAAATGTCAATAGACCAAAGAGATAGCACAGCGAGAAAGAAGACATGAGCACAGACCCCTTACATTTTTAAACAGGACTTAGTGCTGTATTATAACAAGCTTTTAATTCATTTTAATGATAGATATAGAGAACATTTTCTAGCTTGAGTTTAAACAGCACAAGGTCACATTCTGGTGCCATGGTTAATCACTATCATCACTTGATCTCTGGACAATGCAGTATTTACCTGCAATCTTAACATCCAAAAAAGGGGGGAGGGGGGAGAGGGAAGAAAAATGATAGGTTGAAAAGTGAATTTGCCAGTTTGGCACATTATTTTCCAGCTGGGCAAAGCCACTGAAGTCTGTTGCGTTGTTACTGCATCACTTTTCCATGCGCTCTCCCTCCCAAGCTGTTTGACTAAAGCCTTCATAAACACTACAGACCCGATGACTTAGTTTTGGCACACTGAATCCTGCACTTCTTGCTTTCCATAGCAGAGGTCTTGGTTCTGTTTTTCCCCTTCCTGTGTCAGTTGCCTACAGCTGTGCGTGTAAATGCACTGCACATAAATCCAGGCTGACGGTAAACTTCTCAGTTAGTTTCCCGAAGGCATTTCTCACAAGCTAAGAACTTGAAAAGGTCAGAAGTATTCAGTTTACTTTGCTGGAGGAAGCTTTCACATCTTTCTCCAGGGGACAAAGGGACAGGATGACACCATGCTGTATTAACATGTTGTGATCTTGTAACTCTTGCCTGTATGATAGCCGTAACTTATTTGCCACCTTACATATACCTCAGCTGTCAGACAGGCCCCGAGAGCTCCCATCTGCCTGGGGAACTTGTTGACTTACCTACACGCACACAAGAATCCTCTTTTTAATGAATCTGGAAGTTACGTAGTCCTCGACAAATTAAAACCACCCACACCCATGATTTTACTCATTCCTCGTACTGTTTGAAATCTGCCATAATTTGACCTACAATGTGAGTCCAATAACCGCTTGGGGAATGAGGTTTCACCCCTTTGCACTCAGCTGTGTGGAGGCACCAGGTGCAGTTGCTCTGGGAGTGGGAGATGGACGAATTCCAGAGCGAGAAGACGAACGAGTTCTTGGGGATCGTCTAGGACAGGGCAACAGGTGGGATCCGGAGGAGGAGGAGGAACAGGGATTCATTCAATGAGGTGTTTAATTCTTGCTGGAAAATGATGGGATAAACAATGCAAAGCTATAAAAGACCCACAAGCACCTTCTAAGGTTTCTCATTTTGTCTTGTCAAAGCAAATAGATGGGCTGTTGCCTTTGTAAGCATTGTATCATCTCGCCCTGGATGGAAAAGGGGCCACAGTCCAATAGGTGGAATATGGGACTAGGAGTGCTTGAATTGTTCCGTTCCTGACTGTGATACTGGCTGCTGCCTGAAACATTGAGGGAACCAATCCACCTCTCTCGTTTCCTCTCCTACTGGCTGCCTGTTTTTGTTTTTTTTTTCTAAAGAAGAAGCTTTTTGGGGCGACGGACTGTCTCTTCCCATCCACTTGCATACTGCATAGCACGATGGGGTTGGGATTTCAACTGGGGCTTAGGGGTGCTGCCATAATACTGTTACTGCTGCTGAATAATAATCGATGACACAGTGGTTAAATGCTGTTGGCTGTCAGTAAAAGATAACATTTAGCACTAATGTAGCAATATGCGTGTTCAAAGCACAGTATAAACATGGACTAATTAATGCTATTAACATCTGATAGAGATGTTAAATTTAATGCTGGTATAATAGAGTTTTATTCACACTCTGTTCTTGTCTTTCAGACTTCAAACCCTATTGATGTAGCAGGTAGACCAGGCACAGTCCACCATACACTGCTGCAGAAGACTCCAGGGGTAGGCAACAATATATAACCTTCCTTTGGGCTTATCTGGATTTACAGTAAAACACCGTGGTTGCTCATTTAAAAGAGAGAGAGGGCAGCTGATGAGTAAATTTGCCTTGTAGACTATGAACATGAAGTCAGGACAGAAGTTTCTTTTTCTGGTGAGACAACAGTAGCATGAATACAAAGGGATGTATTGACTTCTTTAAACAGAGTCAGAGGGAAATGAGGCAGGAAACCCTTTCAAGATCTTTACCTAAAGCATCACTTGGAGAGTAATTTTCTGCATTCTTTTTTATGCACACTTTTATTTCAGAACAATTATAAAGTTCAGAAAAATGTGGGTACTGTTCAGTTGCTGGTATGAAGCTGCTCTGTTTGTCATAAAATTTTGCTGAGTTTGGTGCAAGGAATGAAAGAGAAGTTTTAAGCCTGATTTAAGGTCTTCAGGTTTTCCTTGTCACTGGGGACTTCTCTGGAACATTGCTTTCTAAATGCTTTTACTTGTTCAGAGGAAGGAAATTCCCCACCTTTCTGCATATGGGTAGTTTTAGAAAGACTGATTGTTTTATTTCTGCTTTTTCCATAGGTGTCAGACCCTTACAGGCCTCCAGTAAGAGTAAGTAAGGTTTGTGGGGGATTTTATTTTTATACATATATATATATAATATATATATTTAAAATATTGTGCATATGTTTTGGAAATCTAACATGTTGGTAGAAAATTTCAAGCTCATCCTTTATTTAAAGCAAAATGTCATAGTTAGCTCTTAGTTGCTTCTGATTAATAACTTTGAGGTTGAATCCCAACCATATTTTGCATCCATTTGTGTGCATTAATAGTTGACAGCATGAAATAAGGGTCACAGAAATTAATTACTTTGAGCCTGGACAGATGTTCACAATTGGTCATATTCATGGTGGCTTAGGTCAATGTGTTTTATCTGTGCTTCTGATGTTCCATAAGAACACTATAGTGGGTACTGCAGATCAGCTGAAAAACAGCAACCTATTCAGCTGTGGCACTGCTCATCCCTGGTGATTGCTTGTCAGTACCCTTTTCCTTCCCCAATGCAAGCATTCATAATAGTTGCTTATGAGTTAGCCTGCAGACCCTGTGCAGCAGGGATGAATGAACAGGGCTCTTTTCAGGAACAGGATGGTTAACTATCAGCTCCTTTCTCTTCAGCAAGTCATACAGTTCTCTGCAGCCATTTATTTCAGTTTATGAAGGAGGGAGCACAAGTATGAGAGAGCAAGGCAGGGATCTCAGGTCCCCATGAGATGAGGAAGATATCCCACATTCTTCCTGTTTCTTTCCTTCTTGATTTAAACATCATCAGCTACAGTACAGAAAAAAAAAAAAAGAAAAAAAAAAAACAACACATTAATCACCTATTGTGCCATTTCAGTACTCAGCCTTTCTCATTGCTTAGCAGACTGTTTGACAGTAAGGGAAATGAAACATTCTATCTGATGTAGATGGCTAACAAATTAATCTAAATTCTTGCACTTTCCATTGCAGAAACCCGGGAAGTGGTGTGCGGTTCATGTACAGATCGCCTGGCAGATCTACCATCACCAGCAAAAGATAAAGGTAATTCAGACAGTTTATGGAACAAAGCCAAGTCTCTTAACTTACATGTTGTATTTTAGTGACTAATGAGGAGGAAACAGTTACTGTTGGTGATCCTTAAGCTTGCTTGCATTGACTAACACTTTCAATCCTTCTGATGTTTGTTCTGTCAACTGTAAAGTTTATCTGAGGGCAAAGGAGTTGGGTTGAAGGGTAGCAAAATGAGCAGGAGATACTAAGTGTACAGACAAAAAGAGAAGAAGAAAGGGAAGCAGGTGATAATTTTGCTCCAAATCCAGCTTTATACAACGTGTACATGTTTAATGTCATTTCCCTTCTGTACTAGTACCTCCTGTGGAATACGGAGTATTACCCTAATAAGAATGAAGTGACTTATACTGTGAAGAATGTTTTATCAAGTGTAGAGCAGCCAAGTAGGTTCCCAGGCTTCCTGCATTGCACTGAAGATGGGGGAGCAGAGGGAGTGGCTTAGAAACTCCAGAGGTAACAAGACATAGGTACACTGGGGTGCTTTGACAGGCTCAAAACTCCCTGTGGCAGGCAGAATAGCAAATAATAAGACTTCTGTAGAGTGGTGGTTTTTTTTTTCGTAGTTCCTGCTGTAGGTTTTTGACTTGTTAATAAACATTATTAAGTGTTTAAGTGGGTAGATCATAACTAGTGCCTCTACAAGTTGTGTGTGACCTTTTTATTGTTAAGTAAATATGTCATCTTGAAGCTGTATATTTCTCAAGAGACATACATGTCTTTGACTAAGGTGCAGTTCCTCAGGCTGAACCATGCTCACTTCTATAGGGGAAGGATAAAAATAGCCTCTGGAGGAATCTCATAGTCAGTTTTCTTCATCCCTCTCCTCATGCCTTCATGCTGAGTTGTGCTGGCTGGAGGAAAGACAGTCTAGGAACGTCTCTCTCTTTCCAAACTGGAGAAGCAAAACAGACGACTCCGTCACCCAGCTCCCAAGGCTTCTGTCGGCAGCTTTCCGCCTGCAGAATATTTTTTGTCAGGCTGAGACTGCCGACTGATCCCGCCGTGCAGCGCGCTCAGTGTATCATGTTGCATGCTCCAGTGTGTGTGCTGAGGGGCTGAGAGCTCACTTCAGACCTTATTCATGTGGACGAGGCAGGCAGCTGAGAGGCTGTGGAGTGAAATGGCCTTATAGATGCTGTCAGAGCGCGGCTGCAGTACGTGACCAGAGACGCTGCTGTCACTCTTACTAACTCTCCCTGGCAGTGCTAAGCAAGAATGAGCCTGAACTCCCTCTCTTTTCTACTATAAAAAAAAAAGGAAATGCATAATGAGACTGCTTTTGTATCATTTGACAGCAAATGCAGCTGGATCCCCACAAGCTAGAGATAGGTGGTAAACTTGACCTGTTCAGCAGACCTCCTGCCCCTGGCGTGTTTCCAGGCTTCCATTATCCACAGGACCTTGCCAGGCCTCTGTTTTCTACTACAGGTAAGGGAGGATCATCATTTGTTGAAAAGACAAAACAAAACAAAAAAAAGTCAATGTATTTAACGTGTGTCTCTACAGCTATATATGCCTCAAAAATTAATGGGAGAAATATTCAGAGGGGTGTGCAAGTACTGAGGACAGTTGTGGGCTGGGCTCTACGAGCAGAGCCTGTGGTCTCCAGTACAGGTTCCTCCATGCATCACTGAGATTTCAGTAGTTGGCCTTTAAAGTCGGGTCTGTGCAGCTGGTTCTTATGTGCCTGATTAATTGACTATGGAGGGATTTTAAAAAGCAATTTTGACAAAACACTCGAAAATGTTTCCCTTGCGTAGGATTGGAAATGGCCCTGGTTTCTTCCATGCTTTTGTATTTGCTGTGTTCTTCTTCTTAGCTCCTCCATTCAGCAGGTGGTGTTTATTTTCTGAATACATGGGGTTTTGGTAAAATGGAAAACTATGATAGCAACATTGAAAAATATCACAGAAGGTATATTTGTAAAGCATTTGTTTTTTAAATGTAAAATTCCCGTATATGTTAGAAAGTGCAGCAGTCTCCAAGGTTCAAAACAGCATATTGATTTTAAAAAGAAAAGAATTAACTACAGTATATGTAGATAAATTTCTTTGTGATATATTGAGGAAGTAATTACAATGAATCCAATTACAAAAGTTCAGAGAGCTTCATTGCGCTGTTCTTGATGTCTGACCACAGGAGACTGCAACTCTGACATTCTGGTTTTGGGGGTCACAGGTGCTACTACTCATGTTCATGTCCATCTACCAGATGTTTTTGTTCTGTTCCAAGGGCCTAATTCCCACCTGGACTTAAACAGATTTTCTTTCTTTGTTTAAGATGCTTAAGTCAGCCTTCAAAGTCTGTATCACTTCATATGGTACAACTTAGCCCCTTTTGTATGTAATTCACTGACAGCAAATTCAACTTTCTTTCCTAACTTAACTCTGCTTTTATGATGCAGTATTGCATCATTATTGTTGAAGTGAATGAGATTAGAAGAGTTACGAGTTTTGTCCCAAGCATGACATAAAAGCAACAGAGTTGAATAATCAAGCTGAAACCGCAGTGGGAGATGACTTTTGAATGCAGATGTCAGACGGTCTTCAGGAACTCCACTAGTGGTTCAGTCTGTCTTTCAGCCCTTACTTGTGGATGGAAAATCTTAAACATCACGTGCAAGTTTCCACCACATACAATCATTGCTGATACTGACTGTATATTGTAGACTGCTTCCCTGAATTTTGCTCCTCTCGTCTTTGGTACTTTAGTAGTACAGGGCCAAGATACATATTGCATCTGCTGGAAGCATAAGCACAGCTGATTTACAAACTTCTGCCTGTTTTCCTATAGCAGCTGTTTCTTTAACACTGTCTTTAGTCTGTCCTGTCTTGTCATTACAAGAATCTTGCTTTATGTATGGTTTTATTACTCAAGACTATGCTGGACAAAGTGTACCCTAACAGGCAAAAGCAGTCTGTTGAATCAAAGCACCAGTCTAATCGGTGTCTTGAGCTTTTCCTCTTACAAAGATGCAAGCATGGCTTGCTTCTCCATTCATAAAAGCAGGAGGGAAATAGTATGGAACAGATACATTAAAGAAGGTAAATTAATAAAAAACTTTTGCGGGAGAGAAACAACCTTACAGCAACTTGTCCATGAGTGTATTAATCACAAGAGCCATTACATGGTAAATCTAGGTAAAGAGTGCTATCAAAGTGAACAAACATTGCAGCTGTAATATATAGATGAATAAATCTTTTGCTCTGCAATATCTGAGGCATTCTTTTCACCTTATCGAACAAGCATGTCGTTGATGTGAATCATGGGTTCTGCTGCATTGCCTAGTTACTGTGGGAGACATAAGTTATCTTAGGGCCACCTGTCTTCAGGACGGATGTTCGGCTGCCTGGCAGATGCTATATTTAATAACTACCTGACAGCCTGCAGTGCTGCTCCTGGCTTTCTCCGGAGGATTTTTTATTATCAGCCCATGTAGTTGAGTTTGTAAGCCGTCTCCTTTGAAGAAATCTCCCATCCATTATACACCTTCTGAAATCTTAAAGGATTAGAAAGATGACAGTCTCCATCCATCTTGAGGCATTGGAGCAGTCAGAATGTTTATAGATAACTTCAGGTCTCATTGCCGTGGTCTCTCTTAAGTTTCCTCAACTCATTTTCTGGCTGCTTAGGTTCGTGGTGCCCAGGCTGGTGAGGGATGTGCAGCACTGTCTCCCTCTCAGGCTTTATAGTCTGCTCATGTTCAGAACATGAGTGTGTTTTACAATGACTGTCTGTTACTGGACTCTGTCGCCAAGTAAAACCAGGTACTGGACTGACCATCACCTCCATAAAACCCTGTTCAGGCTTTGTTCAGGACACATTTTCTCCTATGTGCATCGATTTCTTTCCTGTGTTTCCCTCCACTTTTGCTATGACCTCCTGTAGTATTATCAGCACCAATTATATATGGTAGAAACTTTGATTTAGAGATGAGGGGGCAGGAACTTGCCAGAGCAGTCACCAGTAGAAATCATTCACATGGACAACAGATGAGGCAGAAAACTGTGTGATGAAGGTGACGGGAGAGCTTGAGCACCAGGAGGAGAAGGATCATATAATCCTATTTTCTATAACAGAAAGTTACCACTTCAGAAAGCAGTGACTGGGTAAGCCAGCTGTTAGTGAACAGCCCATGTTCATGCCCAGTGTGACTGATGATGTTTGCAAGAGTCAACCTCTTGCTCTCTCCTTTTTACCAACAGAATACAAGAGAAGAGCACTGAAAAGCTTTGTTTAGGTGTCGGTCTGTTTTGCACATGATGTAGCCTGTCCTCAGGAAAGTGCTGCTTCTGTCATTGAGTGGAAGTACTAGTTTCTAACAAAATGGAGTTAATGCACAGGTGTGGCAGATTTTGCTTTCTGCAAGGGAGGCAGAGGTTGTGTTGCATCCAGACAGGATCTGAAAGTTACTGTAGTTGATAATTCGGCTTTGCCTGTAATATGGGAAGCCCTGGCACAGAGAAGGCACCGAAAGGATGTTCACAATCTAAACATTTGCAGACAGCTGGACTTGTCAGTGTAATGCTGGAGTCACAGAAACATTTTGGTTCATACATCTGAAACAAATATTAAAACTAGATTGCAGATATATCCTGAAAATCATCTGTACTGATCTTAGGGGGCTAAAGTCAGGCCCAGGAGATTCCCCAAACACACTGTCGTTTGCAGGATATGTGGGAATTGATCTTCCTCCAAAACCCACGTATCCCCATGCCAGGTGACACCAGTGCTTTTCACAAGTTGCAGTTGCTGTTTGGTGTGTGTCTGCGTACAAAAGAAGCAAATCTTTCATTTTCTGCTCTGGTTTTCCTTTATGAAGCTCACCTGAGTCCACCTTGAAATGCAGGACAGACCAGCTTATTTTCAGCCCATTCTTTCACCTTACCTCAACCAGATGTAAAGCAATGTGCTAAGCAGTGGTGTTCCTTTCCCCCGGTGCAGCATGGCACCATGGCAGTAAGCAGGAGAGGGAAAAAATATCGCGGGGGATGGCTGTGGATGCAGAGAGAGATGTGAGAGCAAAGATGGGGCTCTTATGGGAGAGGCATGATTGATGTTCCCTGCGTTCCTGTCATTAACTGGTGTTTCATGTGGACTCTAATCAGTCACTTCCGAGCACCTTCTGTCTGGGCGCATCACCTGGACTGACCCTGTTTAGTGTAAACACAGAGTAATGACTGAAAATGCCAGACAAAGAGATTCACTGCCCCGTTATTACAGGTGAGCAGCAACACTCAGTGCAAGGTCTCCTCCTGCCTCCTAGTGCTGACAGGCTCCTTCAAGGAGCACTGAGAGAAACCCTGCCCGTAGCCATTTGGGGTCTGCCCCTGTCCCACCCATGCTGTTTAAATCTGACCTGCACCTTTGCATCTGGTTCTTGAGTTTGATGGCCAGGACCTCTGTCACTTGCTACTGAACTAAAAAAGGATCTTGTTCTCCCAGGTGCGACACATCCAGCCACCACACCTTTTGGTCCTTCACCTCATCACAGCAGTTTCCTGCCTACTAACCACTTGGCAGGTAAGTGTAAGTAAGCCCTGCCTTCACCTTTATACATCTGACCCAGTCCTGGCTCTCAGCACAGTCCTGCCTGAGGCACAGTGGCAGTATCAGAGGGAGAGGATTAGACTTTCTCAGGGATGAGAAGCTCGCTCAGAAATTGTCCCACCCACACCAGCTTCCCAGCACACCCCCTCTGATCTCCTCCAAAGGAGAGGAGCAGGATTAGCAGACCCTCCTCTTTGACAAAGTTGGGTATTACACGGCACACAAGCTGAAACCTGACCTGTAGAGCCCTTCCGTGCTGCTGAATGTGCCCAGGGAAACGGAAGAAATTTTATTTCAAAGGTACCTCAAACAAGCCATAGCTTAAAATGGGCTCCTCCATGCCCTTTCTTACCTGTGAAAGGTTCTATATTAAAGTTCAGTGAACGGTTCCTGGCAAATAGCTGTTCTGCACATTTTTCCAGTCTTTCAGTTTCCTAATTGGCACTAAGTAGGGCCTGATTTTCTCAAATTTCCTCATTTTAAAAGCTCACAAGCAGCTCATTGCCAATTAAAGTTCAAGTTCTGTTGATTAATGTTTTAGTAACACTCATTCAATCAGTACATGCAGCATCCCACATGACCCAGTAGACTTCTTTCTGTTGCGAATACCTAGATTTACATCAACTCCTGAACATTCTGTCAAAATCAACTGTATCTCTACAAAGTCACTCAACTACTAACTGCAAAGGGAAGGGACAAGAACAGCTATTTCAAAATAAGTAAATAAGTGAATAGTTGTTTGTGGAAAAATCAAAGCTATTTGTGCTGTTTGCCCTGATATTTTAAATATAAGAATATGGGGAGCACCTCACCTCCTGTAGCATGGAAAGTTAGAGACTTTAAAAAGGCAGCCAGAAAGTCAGTGGACAGAAGGAGGAGTTGTTTAGAGGTGACCAGTAGGAGAAAAACAGGTGTATCTGCACGTTTTAGCCCATAGCTATCTTTGGAGTGCAGAAACCTGAGTTGGGCACTCAGACCTCTTTTGATGATGGGTGCCTCCAGTAGAAAAACAGGCAGGACTTTTTACAAAGACAAGTGCCAGTAAATCTAAGGCTAAGCTATCATTTCCACCACAAGGAAGATATTATGGGAGAGGATTTCGGCACAGACCCACATGTTTAGTTGCTCTGTGGATGGATGTCCATAGCAGTTAGCTTAGGGCTGTCTGTGTGCACCATTACAAAGAGGGTAGAAGGTCGTACACAGAAACGAGAGTGAAACGATGCATCCCCTCAATATGCTGACCCAGGAGCTGCTGATGTTCCTCTTTCAAGGCAATTGCAATGCTGCTGCTATTACAGCTGATAAGGAAGGAGAGTTTCAGCTTAGCAGCAGCCACCATAATTTCAGCTATTCAAACTTAATTTCTAGCTCCCCTCTGACTAGCATACAAAAGTTTATTACAGCACCTGTTTGCAGTGTGAGCACTGAATCCCTTCTCCATTTTAACATGCTGGGAATTTTCTGTGCAAAGAACCTTGCAATGAGAAGGATCAGCTTAAAGTCTGGCCTAATCCTACTTGGATTCAGACCGTTAAGAAGGGGAGGGGTGCATTTCATTCTCCAACATTCTTGGCTAAATGCCTGCTAAATCCCTGTTTGCCTTTCCAGATCCATTTAGCAGGTCAAGCACCTTCAGCGGCCTTGGGAACTTAGGCAGCAATGCCTTTGGAGGATTAGGCAGTCATGCTCTGAGTAAGTACTGGCTGGGTTACTGCAGACAAACATCCCTTCCAGAAAAGCCACATGCTAATATTTACAGCAGCTGGTGGTAGTTTTTAAAGAAGTTTATTTCCTAACCTCCATTCTCCTATCTGAAAACACTGCACCTAAGATTTCCAGGTCTCTGCGGTGGGAGCTTTTCTGCATGTCACAGACATCAATAGGTGTGCTCTGTGTCTCCTCACTGCTGAAGGACGTTGCCTTGTGTGTTCTGAGAGGTGCTGGAGCTGCATGACCCTGCTGAGCTCTGGTACCCCATGGGCATCTGAAGTAACACCCTTCAACAGTGAAGATGCACGGCGGAACAGCTATTGATACTTCTCCTAATTCAGCGTGTAGACTTTCTCTGTAACCATTGTCTGGAGTTTAAATTACCTGTATAAAATGCTTTTACTTCAAAAACATGTTACCTGTAGGCAAGACATGCTTGAGAGCCACACATAAGAGCATGCTTTTGCATCTCATGGTGCAACAGGAAGCAGTTGAAGATTGATGGAGGAAAATCAAGTGACTGTTCTAAAAAGCCTACAGCCAAGCTCTATTTTTATACACATACATACATACCACCAAGTAGTCTGGTTTCTTTAACAAAAAAAAAATCCCTGAATCCTCAGCTGCAGGCAGCTGATTGCTTGTAACTACCCACAAATTAAAGTTTCTGCCAGTGAGGGAGCTGAGGAAGAATATTGCTTTTGTGCTGGAACCCTTGCTGGGGTGGGGGGAGAAAAGGAGCTGGGCGTTTTCTGTCATTTCTGAGTTATTCAGATGTATAGTGAAAGCTTCCTCCGCAAATAGCCTTAAAAGAGCTGGTGGATCTTCCACCCAGTGCCGGAGGTATCTCTGACCACCTGCTAGTAGCTCCCCCTCACCATGAGCTCCACATTAAAAAAGCCTTGAAAGGACAGCTCTGGATTAATTAGCGTTGTGCAAAATGCATATGTAATTATTTGGTTTTAATTATTTTTAACTGTTCCTCCTCCCCTGCCATTATTCTAGCTCACAACAACATTTTTACTCACAAAGATGGCCCAAACCTGCAGAATTTCAATAATCCCCATGAGCCATGGAACAGACTCCATCGGACCCCGCCGTCCTTCCCAACACCTCCGCAGTGGCCCAAGCCGACCGATTCTGAGCGAAGCTCCTCGGTGACAAACCACGACAGAGACAGGGAGCGGGACCGAGAGCCTGAGAAGAGAGATCTTTCTCTGAGTAAAGATGACAGAGACAAAGAGAGGTGAGCCACATGTGCTTTTGATTCTAGTCTCTTTTTCCTCTGTTTTTTCTTATTTTTTCCTTTACCATCAACTCCCATCTTAAAATCACCTTTAGAGCAAAACATTGCTTGTCTTTGAAATATCTGATAGCTCTGTCCCCGAGATAAGCTCAAGTACTAGTGACACAAAAAGAAACCTCTGCCTTTTAGGATTTGTCCTCTGTGGAGATACAGTAGGCTAGTCTTTACTTCCCCACTATCAGGTTTCAAAAAAACACCAGGTTGAGGAAATGAGCATGTCACTGTGTTTTCAGGGTGCACATAGCTGTTTTTAGCAGCTTCCTTTAGGAGTGCCACATATTCTGAATTCCTGGAGGTGGTATTGTGATGGGTCCTTTGTAGACAGTCATAGCTCCCATTACAAATATGCTGATGAATTCAAATGTTAGCTGGACATTAACAAGGTAAAAATGCAAATGCCTGTATCTGGAGCAGTGTGTGTGAATCCATTAGCAGATCTGATTTTAAAAAATTGCACTGTAGGCAAGCCCTTATTAATGATGACAGGACTATATCACCTGAGCTATAGGTACTTCATTAGCTTCCAGCTATATGATTTTCAAGCTGTAAAGCTCTTTATATTTCAGACCCCGGTTGTCTCCAACAGGCTACTTCTTTGTAGGCAATAACAGCCTGCAAACCTCAGATGTGTGCATTTCACTGCTGATCAGGGTTTTGTAGTTTGCCTAGAGTGCTTTTAATGAGCTCTTCAGGCAGTGCCTGTGAACAAGATTATATAGAAGCAATAGGCTGAAAATCATCTTGCTTTAAATGTTAAACTGTCTGACACGCTTGTATGGATAGTCATTCAGATAGGAAGCTCCCTTGTTGGCTTCAGCATAAATCATTTCCAAAGCAAGGTTACTTCACTTCCAAGAGTGTTCACTCAGGGGTTAACATCTCTATTATATATGTACTAATTCAGCCAAAGCTATCCCCAGCATCCTTGTTTAGACATGGTTTTAATAAGCTACATCCTTGACCAACAATTAAGACTACCACAGGGAGAGAAATCTGGGTTAGCAAATGTAATCATAAGGGATAAATACCCACAGAATTACCCAAAACACCTCCAGTTTACAGCAGCATGATTCTTATGGCTAACATGCAAGCCCAGCATTAAAGGTAGGCATCACTGAGCTCCTCAGCTGCATAATGCAGTTCTCTCAATCCCACCATCACACTTTGGGTTTAAAGTGTTTATTCAGAGCAGAGTGCTTCTAAAAGGTGAGCATTATTTATTCACTTAAAGACATGGGAGCAAGTGCAACTAATTGGCTTGCTCACAGAGAGAGGTGCAGCTGGAAACATAAAGCCCATTCTCATGCCTTCTTCTAAACAATGGACATTCTCATCAAACCCCTTGTTCCTCATAGCAGGCCCTCTCTTAACAAAGGCCAGTCATTCATTTTCTCGGCCTGTGCCGGAATTTTTTGCTTAAGCACTTAGCTTAACTGCCAAAACTGACGGCAACACAAACTTTACTGCAGCCCCATAGAAAAATACCCATCATGTTACAGCTGCTTCCAGTTGATGAGGCTGTTTCGTGAAGGACCTTCATACATTTCTGTACGTTTCCAGAACAGTTCCATTTTGTGCATCCATGTTTTAGGAAAGGAACCACTGTTCAAAGTGTTATAGCCAAGAAAATCATTGTCTGGCAGCAAGATGAGCATGTATGCATGCAATAATCACCTTTTTTAAAAAAATAAGCTGTCTAGACTTCTTTCCGACATTTCTTAGTGAACTGGCCTTTCTCTTAAGGTAAAATGTTCTGCTCTTTCAAATGCATCCCCAATTTAGTCCCCAAACGTGTAGATATTTATTTATTTATTTATTTATTTATTTTTAATAGAACCTAAAGGCAGGTAGTTCATATCATTTAGTACAAAGCTTTTCAAATTATTTTCTGAGCAACCTCAATTATGCAATTATGCATGTCCAGCATCACATGTATGTTTGTTCACGTAAACCCAAGGATGTGTCTGCATTCTTTTTACAGAGACCTCATGGATAAAAACAGACATTCAAACAGATCCTCACCGGCATCAGCTCCAGTGACACATCAGATAAGCAATCTCATTCGCAGCAACAGCCAAACCTCCAGTGATCCTATCAGGCAGGTTAGCCTCGGTGAAAGGGAAAGGTCCAAAGAACCCGAACGAGAGCACCCTGACCGGCTGAGAGAGCCGCCCATAGCAGAACACAAGATTAAAGAGAGCCGTTCCCCCGTGAAGGAAACTCCAAGCCATGATAAGAGACCCTCTGAGG
Source organism: Anas acuta (assembly GCF_963932015.1). Classification (NCBI taxonomy): domain Eukaryota; kingdom Metazoa; phylum Chordata; class Aves; order Anseriformes; family Anatidae; genus Anas; species Anas acuta. The sequence continues at coordinate 11,327,785 of NC_088995.1, read as the reverse complement.
ACAACACAAAGCCAGTAATCCAGTCTGTATCCCCATACAGCAAACCTGCACTAAGTGAGAGCTTGAAGCTTACCAATCTAATGAGCAAGGACATGGAGAGAAAGACAGAGCTTCCCAGTGACCTCCAGAAGATTAAGAATGACATCAAAGTCAAAGAGGAGAGGAAAGAAGACAGTGATGTGCTGGTGGTAGGGTCTGAGCCTTCGCAGCACTCCCGATCCGTGGAGCATCCCCCACCACCTACTTTGCATGGATTGTCATTGCCTCCCTCAATGGCTGCCTCAATGCCTATCTCCATGGGCAGTGTGCACCAGATGAACAACATGAATGTCCTGGACCGCAGCAGAATGATGACCCCGCTCATAGGCATGAATCCTTTGTCGGGAAGAGAGAGGCTGCCACATCCTGGATTTTCTTGGGACCCGATGAGGGACCCATTGCGAGATGCCTACCGGAGCTTAGACCTGCACCGTCGAATGGACTTCCAGCTCCGGACGGATCCCATCCATAGGTTCCCTACCACCTCTGGATTTTACGACCATGAGCGTTCTTACAGAGACAGGGAGCCACATGACTACAACCATGAAAACCTTCTTGAAGCCCGCCGAGAGCAGGAGCGGTTGCGGCAAGTGGAGGAAAGAGAGCGCTTGCACTTACGGGAAGAACTTGAGCGTGCCAGAATGCACCACTTGCACTCGTCCCCTATCGAAAGCCACCTGGCACATGTGCCATCCTTCATGCCTCATTTAAGCGGGATGCATTACCCCAGACTGAGTCCATCCACTGCCATGCACAATGGGATTTTAAATAGGAACCCACCAACTGCAGCGCTGAGCGCCCCACCGCCTCTTGTACCAGCGAGCAGCACCAGACCTGCCTCCCCACGCAGGACTACTCCACTCACAAACTCAGAGTCCAGGGACTACTCCCCCTCTAGGAACCCCAAAGAAGTAGAGGCACGATAGTCCCCAACATGGAATTTTAAAGTCGCCTGTATATAAAACAAACAAACAACAACGACAACAACAAAACAAACAGAAAAAAAAAAACAAAACACACAAAAAAATGAAAAACAAAAAACAAACCTTTTACAAAATGCACTGCTGTAAACTTTTTTTTTTTTTAATGTAAAATTTGTAGAAGTTAAGCACATTTCCATAAATAATGGGGTCGGGGATGCAGACTTTCCAACAAGAAGGTTGCTGAGAATGGGAATTTAATATATAGGTATTGATTTTTGGTTTTGGTTTTGTTTCTGTGCTAAAAAAAAAAAAAAAATGAGTTAAAAATAGCAAGTTTGTACATTTTTCCCAAATGTGAGAAACATTTTTAATGGATTTGTATTTTTTTTAATTTTGTGCTCTTTATTCACTTAAAAAGAAAAAAGAAATTTTTGCTTTTGTCTTTAGTTAAATTTGCATTTAAAAGGCCTCAGATCCTTAAGAAAAAATACCCAGGGTTTCTTAAAAGTATTATTTATGGAAATACTGTAGTTTTACAGTCCACTGTGAGGTTCCCTTCTGAGGCCAATTGATCACTTACCTTGGTACTTTGGAACCGAAGTTACAGATATATATTAAAATATTAATAATAATAATAATGTACAAAACTGTTTGTTTTTTGCCTTATTATATTATGCAGAAATTTAAGAGGAATTTTTTTTGACTTCTTGTTTTAAACAAAAAAAAAAACAGAAAACAAACTGTAAATATTCTGTTAATATAAATGTACACCAATATTAAATTCTTAACATAGGTAGACTTTATAAAAATGGTTTCTAGAACCACTCTGGTTATTTGTTAACATGGTTACAACTCATACTCTTGTCACAGTCAGAAATTCACACTCAGAAAGCTAAGTACGGCATATATACTTCAACTATGCAAGAACTTGGAGGCAGGTCTTAGCGGATGTTGGGGGGAGGAAGGTTTAAAAAAAAAAAAAACAACCCAAAAACAACCAACTTGCAACTATGGAGACAGAATGGAAATGGCATGTGAACAGGAAGAAGAATGATTGTGTTTAACAAAAAAAAAAAAAGAGAGACTGAATTTTTTTGTACAAACACAAGGGACAGTTCGTCAAGGAAAGAGAGAGACACACGCTCCTGGAAGGGAATTTTGGTTTCCTACTTTTCAAGCTGGCAAAGCAGATGGAACTGGCACAGTACCATGCGGCAGACCCTTTCCTTATTTTTTTTTTCCTTTTTTTCTCTTTTTTTGTGTTGTGGGCAGGATCGCTGGCAAGCAAGGACAATTTTCCGTGGACCCCTTGTGCTAATTGTGCAGTGTTCTTATTGGAATCTGTATACAAGACAAAGTAGAATTTTAGGAGTGCAAAAAAAAAAGTCTAATGGTTGATTAAAAAAAAAAGAAATTCTGATATATTATCTATAGTACATGAAGACCATAAGCAAATGTTTGTTTCAGTGTGGTTCTGCCTTGAACTGCTTTTTGGCATGATTTATTTTTTATTTCCAATTTTACTTTTCATCCATATGTAAATTTTGCCATGTTTTACTTGCTGTACCATCCCCCCTCCCTTATTTTATTTTTCAGTGTCCATGTTTTATATATCCTGGGCTTTTTCTCTCTAGTTAATTCAGCCATCCGCTACTATTTTCTTGGCTCTGTAACTCTTGTTTCCCCCCCCTCCCCATCCTCCCCCCTGCACCCCCTGTAATTTTAAACATTCAGTTTCCTTGTAGATCAATGAAGATAAATACAACATTGATTTTGGATGAAAAAGGTAGTCGAGTGTTTGTGTGTCATGGCCAGCGCTGCCGACTCGGAGGCTAATGGTTTATCGACTGCGCATCAACGCCCCGGTGCTGCAGCGGCTCGGAGGAAGGGGTTGGTGCTGGGAGAGGGATTTTATTTGGTTTGCAGATCTCTGCGTGAGCCTTTCCCCTGTTCAAAGGGGAAAGGAAGGGGAAAAAAGGGCAGAAAAGAAAGCACAGCCTCGGTGCAACAACTTGTTTGCAGGGATTGTGCTGCTGGCATAACTACAAGAGGGTTATAGCCTGAAGCACTGTTCTTCACGTGTGTTTCCATTTGCTTCCCCAGCTTTTTTCCGTAGGCTGAGAGCAGACATCTGCAGGGGGATGGAGAAGTGCTCCAAGCCCCATCGCTCTCAGTAACTGATTTAACAGTGGGCGACTGTGCTTTAACAGCATGTTACAGCTTCTGTTTTTAAGTTTGTGTGTGACTAAATTACCAAGCATAAAAAAATAAAATGAAATAAAATAGCAGGGTCCTTAATCTGATGAAAGGAGGCTTAAAACAAAATAGGCATTAAAAATCAGCACCTGCTCTCCCAGCTGAAATTGGAGGAACGTATAACACATGGTGGAAGTGAAAAGTGTGTTGGACTCAGCATAAAGATGTTAGGAATGCTGGCTCAGGGGGACTGTAATTCTCTCCCTCTGCTATTGTCCAACATGTCATCGTGCTTGACATCCCCTCTAACACAGACCTGACTACATGAACCTGCCTAACTTCTGTAAAAAAGGGTCCATGGCTGCATCTTCCCAATGCAGATAAGTGTGAACAAGGGGGTTGGTAGTGCACGCTTCAAAAAATACGAAAATGGACTGTACCCTCTGGAAGCATTTGGTCCATGTAAGATTTGAAAAGTGAGCATTAAATCAATGCCATGCTCCCGTGGCATTCCTGACGGATTGCTTATTGCAGCCACACCGGTGCCAGAGGAATTCATCATAAGTGATGTTGTGGCAGTCTGAATATTAAAAGAAAATCAGTGGTTTGCCATTTACTGTATTAGGAGGCATTGCTCTTACACTTTCAGAGGATGACCCATCAATAATGCTGCACTACCATGGGATTCCTGCAGAATTACGCAGGGCTGGGTATCAGCCTTCTCACAAAAAGGTTCATCATGATTAATGGTATTATTACCTAAACAGAGAAACTAATTAATTCAGCCTTACTCCTATAAGCTACACCAGCTGAGCCTTCTTCTGTTAAAAAGGATTGTAACAGAACTTCCTGGGGTTTATGCATTTCTACCACTGTTGAGCTTTCATTTTGTGCAGTTTTTACCATTTTTATTTTACTTCCAGCTCTCTAGAGACTTCTCTCACTCACGGGCAATGGGTGGGATTTAGCAAGTAAATGGTGGGACAAAGAAGATGGGATTTGCAAGTTCCATGGCTTACCTCAGGCAGTCTATATTTAAAAAAAATGCTCAGGAAAGAATGAGACAGCAGCTCTTGCACTTGTTACCTTTTGTCTGAGATGTGATGCAACGCACCACTGCAGCTTGGTGGGACGGGATGGACTGCAATCTCAGTGAAAGGGCCAGCTATGGACCGGGCATTAAAATGGGAATAACCAGGAGATCGTGGGGAGCAGGAAAGAGGCAATATGTAGTGAAACCTCAAATTACTTGTGAAGAATGCTTTATTATTTTTTTTTTCCCAAAAAGATCTTCTATTTCCCTAAAGAGTAAGTTTTATTGCCTAAAATAAGTAATGGGAAATCCCAATTCCAGTCTTTATAGATAAGCATTTGGAGTTAGTTGTGGGTGACCCAAGTTAGAAAAACAAAGCACTGACACAGGGGTGCCCAAGGGCTCCTCTGCAGCCTGAGCTGTCACCATCAGATCTGCAATGCCAACACAGTCTGGGTCCGGAGAAGGGAAAGCACAAGAAGCCAGCTAGACAGAAATGCAAGATCCTGATAGCTTGGGCAGGAGTGTGACACACCAGCTTTGCTTTGGGCAGACTAGCAGAAAGAGAGAAGAGGTAAGCCAGAGAAGAGGTAGGCCAAAGGTGCACAGCTCCAGCTAGCCCCAAGGAGCCCTTGGAGGTGAGGAAAACAGGACTGGTGTTTTCTTTGGCTTGTACTCAGCAGAAAATGAACCTTTTCTCTAACTCCTTCAGGAAATTCCTTTTTGTCAAAGCCTTAGGAAACTATTTGTGTTGCAGTTTGTGGGGGATTTGGGTAATGGCCTTATGACAGACCAAAGTGGCATTGCCCATCACAGCCCCTGTTAGAGCAGTACAGAGCTTCCCCAGTGCTTTGCTGTGTCCGTTTGCAAGAGCAGTTTGCTTTGGGAAGAGTCTAACCAAGGAAGTAAAGAGAAATGAGGCTTTGGCAACAAATCTAGCACTTTTACTCAAAGCTTGGGGAGCTGATAGTCCAGGGGTTAGCTGGGAACACCGAGGTTTGGGGACAGAACACAGCAGGTCATGGGCTCAGCCCTGAACAAGGCATCTCTGCAGGCAGCACAGCCCAAGGGCTTCCCCCAGCAGAACTGTTCTGAGCATAACAAGAAAAAAAAAAAGGTGCTTGCAAGTTTAACTTGAAAAATATTTTTTCCCTTCATGTACATATTTCAAGGAGTGTGCACATGCAGGCAAAGGCTCTCCTCCCCTCGTCCTGGCCCCTGTGGCAACAGCGCAGCGTGAGGCCTCCGCACGGAGGTGGCTGGGACCCCTCGCAGGTGTCAGCATGGCAATTTCTTTGTCTTCTCACAAAAACCTACTGCTCCATTAAGCTTCCCTAATTGCTGCATTTATCATCAGCCATTTTCTGCTTGCTCTCTTCCTCATCCAACAAGGACGTGTCAAAACAGAGCTCTCCCCGCCTGTCCCTCCCATGGACGAAGCTGTCCTTCAGGCGCCAGCTGTGCAGCGCCCCGTTGACCAGCAGGTCCCTCAGCAGCAGTGCGTCCTACAGATCGCAGCAGCCAGGCCACAATGACTGGGTGCTACAGCCCTTCATCGCCCCTGAAAGCAGTCTGAGGAGTGGACGGCATCTAAAATGCCCTCAAAAGAAACTGGAGCCCCACTCACACCTGCATCACCATGGCCACGCGCCGCATGTCCCTACCAGCAGCAGGAGAAGCTGTGTGAGGACATGGCTTAGTCTCAGCCAGGAGAAGGCAGGTTTCCACTGTGGTTTCTGCCAAATAATTGGGGGGCAGGGAGGAGTTTTCTTCCCTCAACTCCTCATCTGCTTTCTCCTGTGAAGAGACCAGGCACAATCCCTCACATCCAGCAAAGTCATGGGATGAGGAGAGGTCTGGACCAAGGTTTCTGAAGGGAGAGAAAGCGTGGGTTCACCCAGTCCTAATTAGCTCTTCTACAGCCTTTGCTCTGCTAAGTGTCACAACACTTCTGTTAATAAACGTTATCACTGCAAGGAAAGGAAACCCCAGCCGGACACTGCTAAGTGACCAACTCCACACCAGCGCCCTGCTGCGGCCTCCCGCAGAGCAAGGGCCCTGCTGGCGGGGCTGGAGGCGCCGCCATCTTGGCGTTTCCCCCAGGCCCTGCCTTCAAGGCGCCCCGGCAGCGCAGGCAAAGCGGGAAAAGCAGGAGCAGGGAACGAGTTTGGGGAAGCTCCTGGATTTCATTATTCAAAACATTTCATTCTGAGTGCTATTTTGTTTGACTCCAAAAAGCCCTGAAATTAGAGTGAATTTTGAGACAAAGGAAGTTTGTGGGATAGAAAGAAAGGAATGAATAATTCCAACTTGAGAGGGTAGGAGGGAGCCCTGTGCTTGGTGAGGCCACGTGCCAGGAGGTCGGGACCTCTCCCACTTGGAGGTGATGGCACCACAAGGGTCGAGATGCTGGGAAGGCCTTTTTTTCAATTGTACCTGGAGGTGAAGACCCACACACACATATCCCTCTGTATCTTGGAAAATCCTTTCATAAGTCTGTGTCTTAAACACCAATACAGGAACCACCAGGAGCTGTGAAACCCTTCCTGGGGCTTGCTAAATTGCTGCCACAGACACAGGGCCAATGCAATGCTCTGCAAAGAGGATTTAAGACTGTTTCCTTAATGGCTTGTTGTACGAAAAAGCTGGAAGAAAACTGACTGAAAGCATTTTAGGTTCCTTTCTGGGATCCATATTATTCTTAGCACCTCACCAATATGCACCGCAAGCTGCAAACCTCCTGCCTGCCTTTAAGGATGCATTCAGCCACAAAAATCCATTCCCACAAAATCCATTAAAATGCAGGAAGCCATACCTTGTCTGTCAGCCCACAAAGGACTATGAGGAGGAGAGGAAACAAGCGAGTGGATTTTCTGCCCTTTCTCAGTTACAAATAGCAATGTGCATCACTGTGAAGATCACCTGCCTTTCCACGTGCCTGATAGTGTTGGTGAGTACTTGGCTAGTGGAACTGAGGTCTTCTACACCTGCTAAATGAACAGAGGAAAAGAGAGGAATTGTATGGGTGTTGTGGTTTTTTTGTTGTTGTTGTTGTGTTTTTTTTTTTTCTTTTCGTGTTTTATTGTTTGCTTTTTGTTTTGTTTTGTTTTCTAAAACTGAGATGGCTCAGGATTACTGGTTTATTTAATGGATATCTAAGAAACTACAATGTGTAAAAAACACCAAACGTGGAATCCAACCTGATTGCTGGTTTGCACTAAGCCCCTTTGGGCAGGGGATGTGATAGTATCATGAAATATTATTGTTATGGCTTGTATTTTAAATTGGAAAAGCATACCTTAATTCTCAATGTATATGACTGGTAGCCCTGCAGAGGCCAAAAGCCAGCTCTGCTCTTATGGGGCTGTACAGGCTAATCACATGTCTGCAGCCGAGAAAGCAGGCATTGAAACAAGATAAGCTATTCAAGGAATTAATTCAGCTTGCGAGGATGGCTCTGGAGGTCACACACAGCCAGATCAGTCTTTTCAAGAGCTCAGCATTTTCTACTGTGTCCTAAGGAGTTTTACTGATCAGACTCTTCAGAACTAAAGGTTAAGGCTCAGGCACGACCCAGCTGCCCTCCAGCCAGACACAGGATCGATGCCACGTCTCTGGCCAACACACCAGGTCAGCGGGCTGCTAATGGCACAAGTCCAGGAGGAGCCAGTGCCCCATCCCACGTTGTTCTGCAAAGCACATGCTGGCCTATTTGTACTGGTACTAGAGAATCATGTGGCAAAGAGGCGATGGTTTCTCTGCACCCTGCATCCAATGTGTTCACTGGATGACTTCACACAGCCAGACATGGCCAAAAATGTGCCTCTGTGAACTAATGAATTGGTTTAATTGTCTGCCAAACCTGAGAGCAGCCAAAAGTAACAAATTAAAGTTTACAATCCTGTGGTCTCATTTACAAGGGGATAATACAGCAACTGTTTATTTTGTGAGATGTTGGAGCGAGGCGGGAGAAAATTACAGCCCCTGTATAATATTAATAATCATCATCATCGTAAAAATACTTTTAATAGGAAACACCGATGGTTGTTTTGCTCCATTAACTTGCACTATTGTTTCAGCCCGCCTGGCTGCCGACTCGGCAGGGCAGGGGGTGTTGATTCCCCAGGGGCTGAGCTGGCTTCACAGCCCCAGCCGTGCACAGCAGCTTCGTGCCATCAAGCACAGCTTCGGTAAGAGGCACGGCTGGAGGCTCTACAGGGCCAGGTGGTGCCTGACGGAGCTGGTAGAGCCCGACACAGGGTGTAAGCACTGCGGAGCTCATCTCCTGCAGCTCCTCGCAGGTGGGGCCAGGCTGGATGTGGCCCCAAAGGGACGGGTCCCTGGAGGAAGCCCCTCCAACAGGGAAGTGGCACATCCAGCTGCAGGCTCCAGGGAGGTGGGGGCTTGTCAGTGGGGTTTTGTTGGGGAGGGGGGTCTTAAGTGTGGGAAAACTGCAGTAATTGACTATTTCTGCTTCAGAATAGATGATGGCTGCACGAATAAGCTCAGCAGCTGGGTGAATGGCTGCGTCGCTGAAAGCAGCTGAATGGGAATGCAAGAGGGGGAAAAATAAATAAATACATGCATACATCCCCATGAAACGAATAGCTCCCCATTCAGACATTTCCCTTTATTTCTTCCTTTGAGAAGCAAGGTTATCAGGTCTAACATCACATCCAAACATTTCAGCACTCGCATTATACGGGATGCTCCAAGGTCAGCGCCTGCAGCTGTAAACTCATTAGTCTTGTCTTTTGTGAGAGAAGAAAGCCTCTTCATTCCTCTCTCACCCCCTTCCCCCCTAATTAAAATTAAAGTATTTCCTGGCCAAAAGTCATTTCTGCATTCATTCATCTCAATTCTTTTCTGTTTGGATAAACCACCCTCTGGTGCTCCGAGGGTGTTATGTATACAAACTATAAACTCTTAATGGTCCTGCAGTGTGTTATGACTGGCCTAAAGAGCTAACACAGGCTCTGAAAAAGTGGTTCTTGGCAACGCTGTGTGTGGAGCTCAGGCTCATCAGTCATATGCAATTAGAGATTAAAAGTGCTTGATGGACTATAGGGGAGACCAGCTCAGAGGGAGATTAGGAATGTAGGAGAGAAAAGGCAAACAAAAGCTTTTATCTGGCACAGCAGTTGCTACTACAAAAGCAGCGATGGGAGGACAGTCCTCATTCTCCAGAGGCACCCACGGCCTGCGGGCTGCTGACCACAGGGCCCCATCTCAGTGCCGATGACCACCCACGTCTGCAGCGGGTGGGGCTGGTCCCCGGGGACCACCAGGGCCGGTGCCTGGGGAGGCCACTTGCCTCACGGGGTGCTGCCACCAGCTGCAGGGGATGCATGGTATCTGGCAAAGCCCCCAGCTGCTGGCAAGGGCCAATCTGCCCCAGACAGAAGCACCTGGGAGGCATTGGGAGGGCTTATAGGGGAGGGAAGGGAGCACTACGTCTTCTTCTGCTGTGTGGACGTGCACAAAGGCAGGAGCAATATGTAAGCAGGGGTAAGTAGTGTAGCTGGGACTGCCCTTCCTCTCCTGCTTTTCCTTCAGCCTACAGTGTCTCTAGCTTTGGGCAGGCTTAAAACGTTGAGCTCATGCAGGCTATGCTAAGGCACAGAAATGTTTTTATTTGCACTGTGGAGAAGGTTAACTTCTTTGGGCTATCCTGGGAGAGCTCAGCTGGAAAGCTCCCCTGACCCAATGTTGAACATGCCTTGGGTAGTCCCCTGAGTTGCTGTGTTTTTCCATGCAGTGAAATGAAGTTGTTTTCTTCATAAGGTTTTATTTGAGCTCAGAAAACGGTTAGTGTGTCACACTGGCTGGGAGCAGTGTAATTCAGCACGGGGAGTAGCTGCAGCCCCAAGGTGAGCTGTTGGCAGGTTGCTGAGGCCCAAGTGTTCTCCTTGCCATCACAGCACCCAGAGGCGTTTCTGCTCATCACCAGGACTGCTAGAGCACCTTCAGCAGTTTGGTGCCACCCTCTGAGCCTGTGACAAAGGAGGGGAAGGGCTCCATCGGCTGAGCTGCCCATGGGGCCCAGCAGGCCTCCTATGGAAGCAAGGGTGCGGCCTAGCAGAGCTGCATGAGACTTGAGGCTTTCTTACCTGCGTTTTGAAGCACCTCTGAGCATTGTGTAGGAGGAAGGTGTAGGACAGCTCTCTGGGTCTCAGGGAGCCCCTTCCTGCAGGAAACACACTTCATGATCCTGTTTGTGAGGCTGTCCAAGAGCACCAACTGGTTAAAAACATGGAGGCTTCCCTCCTGTCTCCCCACAGCACAGCTCTCCCTCCATCCTTGGCTCTTCTTACACACAGGTAGTGAGCAAGCAAGGCAGGGAGGCACTTGGCCTGCCCAGCCTGAAGGAAGGAGCAGGTTCCTTACAGACTTCCATTACAGAAGTCTCAATCAACCATCAGAGATGCATTTAAATGGGCTTTCTCAAGCATTAATAGGCTACAGTAGCACATTCATAGGCAACTTTCCTCAGGTTTTGCTGAAAGTAGCATAAGAGGATTTCTTTAAGTATATATGATTGCTTATAGCTGCTGAAGTTGATTTGAATCACTTGCTACCGAGCTCACCAATTTAGCCTGATAAATTGTGCATTATTAAATGGGGGAAGGAACAGAGCTGTGTTCTCCCAGGGAAGAAAATGCAGGGCCTCTCATCAGTGAGGAGTGATTCCTCTCATCAGCACAGCCTGGGAGAGGCCATGATGAGTCCCCGTGCTCTGAGATCCAGATATGATGGGTCCTGCCCAGAGCCAGCCATGGGGGACAGGTAAATCTAACAGAAGCACTGAGCATGTGGCAAGGTGTGCTTGTATTGGTGCTCCTGGTCTGATCTTTCTCACTGAGCGTGGAGCAAACAGAGATGCAAGTCCTACCCTCTGTAAAGCTGATGGCAGCTCTGGCCTACACAGGAGCACTTACTGACTGTGAGCTGTGTGGAAGAGGAGTTTAGCCCCTTCCCATGAACATTTGCATTCTCATAAGTAATGAACATATTTGGCAGGCTTTTCTCTGTGATGTGCTGAATAGAAAGCCTCTGCTGTGTAGGAAACCCTCACCAAGTTCCAAGGAGATGATCTCGCTCTTGCCCACACTGCCTGATTGCAAGTCAGGAGTCACTTGCACGGATCCATGCACTTGGTGCTTGAAAAGGGATATGTCTGCACTATTGCAGAAATGAGATTATTCCTTTACAATGATATTTAGAAGTGTATTTTAGGTGGTTTCAATCCAGACTCCCCAGTCCCTGAACCAAACTGCAGCAGTGACTGGGTACACAAATAACCCTCTCTATATTTGCTGACTCTGAAGTATAATTAGTGTTTCTAATACACTGTTCAAGTACGGGGCTTGCCAGATCCCACTGCAGGGGCCCTATGCTCAGGTGCCACACTCTGCTTTCGCATGGGCTCCGTGGTTATTAGTGCATCACCGTGTGACAGCACAGCCCTGCACGCCAGGTCCCAGGGGAGCACGGGTGCCATGCACCTCATGCTCAGCCTGGTGGCCCGGTGGATGGACCTGTGTTAATGAGCTCCAAAGGGACCCCGGCGGAGCCCTCCTTGCTGCAGGCAAGGGCCTCAGGGGTGGGGAGGGAGTTAAAAGGGGGCAAAGAAGAGCAGCAGAGAGAAGGGATAGGCTCCAGATAGCTCCTTCGGGGATGTGGAGATTGTGCTTGATTAAAAGCAGTGCTTTATGAAAATGTTATTTGCTATGCTTGGAAGATGACAGTCAGTGCAATGAGGGTGTACAGCAAACCTAATGTGCTCCCTATGGAAAGGGATGGTGCCTGCAAATGCATCTGATCCTTGTGTCTTTGATCACTCCTCTTTAGTAGCTGGGTTTTTGCTCCTGGTGCAGGCAGGTTCCACGCTCTCAAATAAGAAGGCATCCTTCTTCTGTGGCAGTGTGCAAGCAGTGATGCAGAAAGGGCCTTTGATGAGAAGATTGGAAGAGCAGAAAACTGGCTGTCGGGTACACATGTGACTGGTATCAATCTCAGCCCTCAAATCCTGTCCTGATCTCTCAGTGTATTTGCTTTGGGCACCGTCAGCTTGGCTATGCCAACATGGCTGGAATGAGCCTTTGAGAAGGTGATGCACAGATCTATTTCCAAGTGGTTCACACTAGACTTTGTCTGGACGTGTTTGGTTTTGAGTGCTTTCCCAGAACACTTGTAAATTTTTATTTCTGCTGAGAGTGGGAGAAACTAGCTGCTGTGCACAGAATAAAGTTGATTGTCTACAAAGTTTAATGCTGTTTTCTTGCTCTATTATTTGGCCATTCTGTGTTTGTGCAAAACTTTTAAAGCTCACTCAGAGCTCCTGGGTTGTGCAAGGAAGAGAAGGGGGAAAAGCTATTTCTCCACAGTGCCAAAATACACACAAGTTTTATGTACCATGATGGAAAGTTGAGGTGAAAAGGGCTGGATCTGAGACAAGAAACATTTCTTTAATTTTCTCTACTTTTTTTAACAGGATTTGCTGTTGCTTTGAAAGCCTCCTGCTATTTTACAGGCAATAAAAAAGAGAGACTGAAAACATTTATTTCCTGAGACTTGCCTGTTTCTTGAGCTCTGTTAAACCAAGCATGCCTAGCAGGGGGAAGAGGCAGCGTGAGCCCCACAGACCCTTTGTCCAGCTGGGGAGACCAACACTTGAGCGCTTGGTTCTGACAGCTGAAAGCTTTGTTCTCCTTGGCAGCTCTCGTCCCCTGCCCTGCCCCTGTGCAGCCCTGGGATGCCTGAGGACAAGACCTGCATCTCTGAAGCCACACACGCTCCTGGGCGCTGCCAGCCCTGCAGGTGAGCTGGCCGATGCTTTGTTTCCTACCCTGGTGGCTGCTCGTGGTCACAGGGAAGCCAGAAGGCTTTACACAGCCAGGTGTTGGCTGCAGTAACTTCCCCTGCTTGGGCATAATGTCATCTGTCATCTTCTTATGGGCTGATGGTGTCACAGGTACGTGGAGCGAAAATATTTTCATATAATTCTCATAGAGCTTAGCCTTAGTTTGACCTACAGCTTTTACTTACTGCCATTGTTTTTGGCTGAATATTACAAAGCTAAAAGAGCATCTGTTCCAAATAACACAGGTCAGGCTTCTGGAGAATGGCTCAGCAGCTTCCTGCCAGGAGCAGTTGCTGTGGCTTCCAGATTACTCTGAGGATGTATTGATGTTTTGGGGAGGATGAGGGAGTGTCACGAGGAAGGTAGGAAATGTCTGTTTGTAGGAAGCCTAAATACCAAAGATCCAACCATCTGAACTTAGCGTGTGCTTTAAAGATATACACAGTTCGGGTGAAATTTTTCAATGGGAAAGAACATAATAAAGCCTCTAAAGAGCATTAAACAAGGATGATCTGGAGAGGAAAAAAAAAAAGCTATGAAATACTAAATGATCACAAAATAGGATCTGAAAGGTAGGTAATTAATGGATCCAGATTTTCTCATATCTAAAGACTTTCTCTTGATTTAAGCTGCTGCCAGCTGGCTGCTGGGCTCCTGCCAGCCCCTGCCTGCTCCCACCCCAGCAGCCTGGTGCTGAGCTCCCTGGCCCAGCCAGGATCCAGCAGCCTTCTCCTATTCAGCCAAACTGAATCCCCCCCGGATGCTTGAATACCATATTTTCCTTCGTTTCTCTTCAAGAAATGGCAGAAGGCTGACCTTATTTTGTACCATTCTGCATGAATCCATCAGTGTTGTGGTCCTGTGTCCATCAAGGCACGTAGCTCCATTTACCCCCTCTTGTGCCAGATGCCTTTCCTTTTAACACAGCTTTATTTTGGGCAGAGGGCAGGGATGCAACCCCAGTGGCTGGGCACGTGCACCATGTCATAGAAGCGAAGGAAGGAAATCTTATTGCCAGAGAGTGGCTCCAGCTGGTGTCCTACCAGCCAAGCAAGGTGATGAGATGCACACTACCTTGCACACCTGAACCTACTTTTTCAGCCCTGAATTTTATTTCTCTAAATTTCTAAGAGTGCAGAGCAAAGACATAAGGTAACTTTAAATCAGTAAACCTCAGTTACTTTTTTTCCCTTATTCACTCCAAGATATTAGCGAAAAGGACAGGTATGTACAGCCATAAGTTGTACAAAAGTTAAAATACTAACTATTAAACACAATAAATGGCGTATCAAAGTCTGACCCCATTTCCCATTCTTGACTTCAGAGACACAAGATTAAATTTCATAGTGAAGCTTTCTTTTTAAGTAAGTTTGGGCACTGGCAAGAGCTGCCCATTTGTCACAGCCCGGTGTCTCATTGCTCAGTCTTCATGACTTGAACTCACCAGCATCAGTGGCTGGAGACCAGAGGTCACTGATCCTGCAAGCCAAGGGATTGTTGATGGGATCTTGTGTCCCCAGATCTGGTGTCCAGCTGTGTTGCTGCCAGTTGGAAATACATGGCGGGGTCCTTGCTGCAATGGGGTGGGAAGGCCTGGTTTTGTCATGATGAACTTGCCCCGTTTTCCCTGGTATCTTGGGCGAGTTGCTCATGAACACGCCTTTGTGTTCCTGAGCATTATTTCTCTCCTTTCATTCAAGCCTTATTATTCCTGCTCTAGCAGTACTTTATTATCTGTTCAGGTGGTTAAACTGGAGATTAAATGGAGTAAAAAGTTATTACATTGAAAAAATGAAACTTCTAATATTTTTTTTTGGCTGAATTCCCTTGACTAAATTATGTGGGTATTTTATTTGCTATAGCAGGTCCCCAGGCTCAAGACTAATATTACAACATGTTAATGGTTTCTCTCACTTCCCTGCACCCCAACCAATATCATGGTCTGTCCATCCTGAGTGGTTTTTAAGGTCCCTGCTTTGCCACTGTAATAATATTAGTGCAGGTCCATTAGTGCTAGCACACATGGGCCCTGTGGTTACCCTAGGCTGTCTAAATCTATACCCTAAACTTCTTGGTACTCAAATCTTCAAAGAAACGATCAGAAGGAGGTCAGCCAGATTGCCATGCTTGTGTAGAAGAGGGTCGCTAATTTATACTTATGTGTAAAGAATAAATATTTTCTTGCAATACTGTTACTGAGCTTGCAGGCAGACAGCAAAGTCCCACACAGCTGAATCTGATCCCAAAACACTGGGCTACAGACCATTACTGTAAGAAGTAGGTTCCTGGGATTTTGTGGAGGGGGCAGGCTGAGGTTTTCCCCAAGGTGGATGCCCAGAGGTTACTTTCCTGTTTTGACTGTTTGGAGCACAGGAATAACAGGAGCTTCCTCAGAGGAGAGCCTCCCTGAGTTCAGGATGGCTGCAGGGTGGGAGAGCTGCTTCAGAAGTCCTTGCCCAAAGCACAATCCCCTGTTAATGAACAGGAAGATTTCCATGTGCTATAAATTCCAGGAGGCTTTGCTTGGAAGCCCTGTCAATCATTCCCAGTGCACTCTAAGAAGAGAAATTTGGGTGGTTTATAATTCTTTGTTACCTGCTGCGTATTGAGCACAGGCTTCTACATTTGCCCTGCTGCTCATGAACCATGCAAATGCTTCAGTGGGGCTGTTTTGCTTTGTGTGTGATGTGGGCAAATGAGCAGCTGGCAAGGCTACACCATATCCCTCCTACACCCAAAGGTCAAACTGTTGCTGAAATGTTCATTTTTCTCACATCCTAGAGGACGCAACACAGCCCTGCGTGTCCCGGTCCCAGTGTGCACATGCCAGCTGCAGGCGGCGAGAGGGCAGATTACAGCAGCATCAGTTCAAATCTTTGTTTGCGTTCCCACACCAAAAAGCCTACAAACAACCCTCCCCTGGGCTTCCATGAAATGAAGCTCAATGTTCACAAGGTAGTGAAAAGCAAAAACTAAAAAAATAATATAAGGGACTTGTTATTCCCCAAACCATGCATTATAAATGTAGGAAATCCACAATTAGAGCTGCACTTTCAAAGCACAACCCAGAAAAATCTTAGCAGAGCACCAAAAAAAAAGTGACTGCATGTGTATGGCATCCAAGGCAACCTCAGCCTGACCCAGTAGTGACCCTACGTAATGACCACAAATTTGTGATTCAGGCATTTAGGCCTGTTATTCCTGATTACTTCAAAGGAGAGCTAATGGAGCAGCGGGGGGCTTTGTTGCTTGTTTCCTGGTCCCTTTGTGGCCCAGCTGGGGGCAGTTTCTGTGAGAAGTGGCTAGACAGAGTGGCCTGGAGGAGTTCTGCAGGCACAGGGCGTTCCTGCGGGGTCACGGCTGCACCTGGGACCATGGGACCATCAGCACCAAGAGCAGGAGCTGCCACTGCCACAGGGTGACCTGCTGCACGGCTCCTGCAACACACCTGGCTCTGAGGTGAGGGCTACCTGGTGGAGCTGGTGAGCATGAAGCTAACTTTGCAGCTTTTTCTAGATTTGCAGTCATTTCAGTGTTCTACACGCTGTAGCACACCCTGTGCCCAAGGCTTCAGTGCTTCATAGGGCTGCAGTCCTTACTCAGTTTCTCCCCCAATAGCACAGAGGTCTCACGTCCTTAAGCACAGAGTGCTGCAGGAGCCTTCAGTGCTTAGGTTTTGGGGCATAAGCCTGAACCCCTTAAAGACGGGGACAGCCAAGCCGAGTCAGCTACCAAAGCATCCCTGCCCCATCCTGGGCCCTCCTGTTCCCCCTGCAGGAAGGCAGCAGGCAGCTCAGTCCTCGTGTCACAATAACTCCACTCCGTTACTTCAGCTTGTTTGTAGCCTATATAATCATAGCAATTAGATACAACCACTCTTTGCTGCATAGCTTAATTACAACTAATGCACGTCGTTTCAATTAATTTTAATTATATGGAAAATGTGAAGAGTCTGTTACTCCATTGTTAAAATCGTTTGGGACAAACAAGACTAAAGT
Source organism: Anas acuta (assembly GCF_963932015.1). Taxonomy (NCBI): domain Eukaryota; kingdom Metazoa; phylum Chordata; class Aves; order Anseriformes; family Anatidae; genus Anas; species Anas acuta. The sequence continues at coordinate 11,310,733 of NC_088995.1, read as the reverse complement.
GCTAAATTTCATAAAGGACCTAGTTATTAATTTTAACTCGCTAATGAATGAATGTGTCTCTAAAGTCTCAGAAGATACATTCTCTACTTGAAGAGTAAGTGCTGTAGATTTATGGATATCCTGGCTCGTACAGAGAGATTCAGTCGAGCTTTAAATGCAAAATGGAAGTCCCCCATGCTGCGCTCCCAAACAACACTTCTTCAGAAGTTAGTTTATATTAATTAAAGTAACCACCTTAAAACTAACATGCGCGGCTGCTGAAATACCAGCGTGTATTTCACTTTTCTGACAAATAAATGTAGGCACGACATTTACTTGGAATAGTTTTTAGCTTTTAATTAAGCCAATGATTTTTTTTAAGACATTGAAATCTACCTCCTACTAGATCATTTCTATTTGGTCTTTGGAAGAAAATGTTTAATGTTCCTTGGGCAAGTTTGCAAAGTCTTATTTATGATATGTACTATTTTTATCTGCTCTTATAAATACCACTCCCTTAGAAATAAAATGTTTCTGGAGTTTGCTAAATTAAAAGGAAAAGAAAACATAGCAGAAACTTTGAGTCCTGTTTTAAAGCATAAAAGGGTTTATCTTATCTAGAGCAACCGGTACAGGATAACCAGTGTTATCTTATCACCACATATTGATGTCAGGGTTTAAAAGGACTTGAGGCTGTTATGCTACACGGAGCAGAACTCCTACACTGATAAACACTGATAAAGCCGCTGCGCTCTAATCTAAACTACACCTCCTTTCTGCCCCAAATACACATGAGAAGAGCCAGAAGCATTTTTCCTCGCACAGCACGCTCCTCTGGGTGAGGCGGGCTCCCGGGTGCCGCTGGGGACAGGCCCGAGCGTGGCCAGGGCTGGCAGCAGCTCTCAGGCTGCCCCAGCCTCTACATGGCTGCAGAAAGCCTGGCGGCCCTTCTCAGGGCTCAGCTGTGCCTGGAGCCATGGCTGAGCTCCAGCCCCGCAGGAATAACCTGAACCAGGGCGTGGAGCGCTGTCGAAGGGCGATGTTCGTCTGAGAAGGTAATGAGGGGGCTTAAAGCTGATTGCCTTCTCTAGGCGGTAGCAGCCCACACTTGCTGCTCTGGCTGTACTAGGTTCAAGCCCTCGGCTGCTTCCTGGCAGATTCCTGTCTGGAATCACTGGAATTTCTGCAGTCCCAAGGCCTTCACTTCAAGAAAAACAGACGCACACAAAGCAAACCTTTGTGGCCTGTGAGGTGAGAGCTTGTCAGGCATGGGATGTGGCCTGTGAACCCGGGTGGCACGGGTGGTTTCTCCATGCCTGTGTAACATGAATGCCAGTGACTGATGTTAATGTAATCCTCCTGTGCTAAGCCACTGAATCAGCCTTCTGGAAGAATTAAGCAGATCCCAATTAACAACACACTGACCCAGGCATGCCCACGCTGCTTAGGAACATGCTTAATGACCTCAGGGTCCTGCTTTGCCCTGCACAGCCAGCCACTGTGCTCCAGCTTTGGAGCACACCCACAAAAGCATCAGGCTCTGGATATGTCCTGCAGTTGGCCTAAATTTTCTTCAGGGTTTGCTTCAGGGAGTGGGTTTCTTTCCAGGCTGTGTTAAGGGCATGGAAAGGCAGTGTGCCACAGTTAATGTTGAGTAGGTTGGAGCTGAAGGGAAACCAAGTCATGGAGGAGCTCCCTGTGGCATTTCTAGCCACAGACAGCCTTTCTATGGCAGTAATGCAATGAGTCAAAGGGCAAAATGTGAAAGAAATAAGGATGTGCTGTACCGGTAACCAACATGAAAGTTCATAACAAGGACCAAAGTACAAGGCTGAGACAGTCACACCACAAATGTTGGAAATGCAGTACATAGGACACCCACATAATCTATGCATGAAAGCAGATCTTGACACCTCTTGCCTGCTTGTGCAATTCCAATTAAATTTGGGTGCATTAATCTCTCTACGTTTAATAAAAAATCACTCATTTGCTCTCTCTCACCTCCATTTTCTGCCAACTGCAGATAAAAACCCAGTCAGCCCTCTGCTTATTTGATCTTAAGGTGAAGCGATCAAACAAGCTTGCAACCTCACTGACGGATCACACAGAATGAGAAAGTGGGCTGCAAGGCAGATTAGTGAAATAGCTTCCATTACAGCTTGAAGCAGGGCCATATGCTGTCTTGGCAAGTTTCTTTAACAACAAGCCCAACTTTCCTCTCGTCTCCAGTTTTGCTGTGGTGCCACAATCCCCTTCTCTAGGCACTCGGGATAACACTCCACTTTGGAATTATGGTGCTGCAGCTCTGAAAAGCTCAAGGTTGCACTCTACCACAAGCTGCAGGGGCTGCTTTTACTTCGGTAGAGCTGCTCCCTCCAGATGTAGATGTCACATTGCATATGGTACAGCATGCATCCTCGACGCCTTGCCTTGAGCTGACAGAGTGTGATTCCCATCCGCGTGGCATCAGGTCACTGCTGCTGCAGTCCTGGGGAACCGACATCCTGCTCACTCTTTCCATGCTTTTTTATAAACAATAGGAGGCAATTTTACCAATTAAGTGTGTGGGGAAGCAGCGAGCTTGGATCAGATGCACACAGCAGCTGCCACAGCATGACTGCGCCGCACAGAGAGGCTGCAAGCTCTTAAGCAAGACAGAATTATCATAGCACAAGATTAGTTCAGATATCATAAAGCACAGTTCCACTTCCAACAGCTCCCCACCAGGAAATCTCCACCCATCCCTGCAGTTCAGATGCGTATCTATCTTGCAGTGTTAATTGTGCTGGCCTGCCACTTCACAGTGTTTTATGTAGGCGGCCCAGCTTAACAAACCTGGACAGTAAGGGCATTCCAGTGCTGGGGTGGATAGTCTGAAAATGAATAAATGCAAGTCATGCAGTTCTGCTGAACCTGTGGTTTAAAGCTTCTAATTGCTAACTTTCATCTTTTACCAGCATAAATAATAAATGTGGCATGTTCCCCATTTTCCATCACCACCACATTATTAAAGCAATAAAACAATTTCAAAGGTGTGGTTATCATGAGCTAATGGCACCTCTAGGGGATTAGTAACACCCCAGGAGACTTCTTAGTCTTAAAAAACCCGATACCCCCTGTCAGGCTCTATTAGCTCAGCTCCGTGAGAGTGTGTGCACAGAGCTCCCTGCTCATGCTATGCCACTCGGCGCGCGGGACAAGTTAAGTGACACAACTGCAGGCATAATTAGGTCAGGAGATGCTTCCAGGCAGACAATTAAATAAAAGAGAGGAGCCCTGCAATCACACACAGCTCAGATTATGTATACACACAGGTATCCCAGCTGCCTACAGGCTGGCAGCAGCTTTTTTCAGCCCAGCTCCAAAGCAAATGGAGTCTCCCCTCTCCCAAGCAGAAGGTGAGGAGCACCGCCACGCAGAGCACCGGGGTGTGAACACAGGGAGCCCTCCTTGCTGCACACCTGAGAGCATCTCCCCAAGATCAGGCTGGTGGGGAGGGAGTAGGTGACTTTGAAGGAGCCTGCCTGGAAGCATCACTTCACAGGGTTTTGCAAATCTGTGCTGACAGCAGAGCTGTCTGTGAAGCCGAGCCTCCTGCCTGGGGAGCACTCCCTGCACACAACTGCTCTGCAGATAGTCCCCCCTCTTGCCTCCTGACAGTCTCTGGAATCTTGGCGTGACATCATTGGGAATTACCTTAGGTTTAGTATCTACTGGGGCGTTAAGACCAAGCTATTTAGCACATCAAAACAACAGTATTAGCAAACAGACCTTCATTTAAGGTAATTATGCACCAAGGAGACTGCCTTATCTTTCATCTCCTGTTTATTTTGCTAACAGTCACCCAGATTCTTTAAGTAATACCTTCCCTGCTATCAGTTATCAAAGCAATGATGGAGGTGGAAGACAGCTGAATGCACTAAGCTCTGAGAGCAAAAGCCTCGCAGGTGGGAGGCGGGGGGGACATGAATCAGGGTGAGAGAGGAGGGTGAGAGAGGAGGGTGGGAGAGGAGGGCTGCCTGCCTCTGCCTTTGTCTGGCCATCAGCACTGCTAAGCTGGGAACCCTGATCCCACGGGACTTTGTGCAGCCTGGAGCAGGGATGGGATTTGCAGGGCATGTGCTGCGCTGCTTCAGTCCATTGAGGCTTCAGGTGAGTTCAGCCGAGCACAGCTCTCTGCTAATTGCTATTGCAGTGATCACACTGAATCTTAAAGCCCTGCTGTGCCCACACTTCACTATCATCCCCAGTGAAGATAAAGAGGACATGGGTGGGAGGATCTAGAGAATGGGTGTATGCCAAAGCACAATGACCTCAAAGATCGGTATCAGGCTAAACAAGGTCTTTAGATCCACGCTTCTATCTGTTCCCCCTTGAAGGGTGTATGCAGAGTCAGTTGCAGGCAGCGGAAGGCACAAGCGCGACCACTGAGCAGTTCTGCCTTAACCACACCACCCAAAGCACAGGGGGAACCGAGCTGCTTGATCCTCTGCTCAGCTGTAAAATAACAAAGGACAGAGAAATCTCAGGCACGTTTAAATGTCTTTTTCCACTACAGAATGAGTGGGGGGAAATGTGACTCATGTCATAGCGATGGTGAAGCAATGGAGTGCTTGCATTTGGAGAGAACTGCTGCAGCCTGGATAGTCTTTGTTGCTGTGAGGACTTAGACAATAGGCTGGTTGTAGAGGTAAAAACCCTCTTACTGTGACTCAGGGGAAGGAGATACTTATTACCTGGGTCCTAATTCTCAAGTGTATTCAAAAGAAAGGAGCTATGAAATGTCTGGAGTGAACAAAGCCTTGGAATAAACCATCCTGCAGTGTTCAAACACCAAAAGCACAAGGAATAAGCGTGAACATAAGATGTAGGATCTGGCTGTCCATTAAGAAAAGAGAAGAGCGGAGGTCTGGAAGTTACCATAAGCTTAGATGTAGTAAAATAATACAGATTTGAAGAGGGAAGTTTCACAACATTCAGAAGTTAAACTAGCTATGGATGATAAGTAGAACAATTGGGGGAGTTATTTTGGTTTTTATAGCTTTTTCATATGTGTCTCATGGAAACATTGATTTAAATCCTTTTGGATATTGGTGCAATCATGCAGATGAAAAAAATCATGAACTGTAAACAAAGGACTGCAAAAAATGAATGTGCTATGTTACAGAAGGACATTCAAGAGCGCATAATTCAGTCACAGTCTAATACAAAGAGTAAATTGGGATACCAGAGAATTTTGCTGACTCTGCTAAATAGGGAAATTTTGAATGCACCCACAGGAATAATACAAAAAAAGGACCTAGATAGTCTAGAAAGCAACAAAATACTGAGATTTAATGTGGAAAAACTGTAAGTAAATCTGTCTAGGGAAAACTAATCCAAAACACAGATGTTCTACTGGAGAGAGAAATCTTGAAAGCAGTCATGTTAAAGCAGACCAGGAATGACAACAGAGTTAATGCTAAGTCCCCAGCGCAACAGGCAGCAAAAATCAGGCTGGGGAGTTTGCATGTGTGCGCTGACAGCCCACTGCTGGCTCGCTTGCTCCCGTGGAGCTGCTGTAATCTCTTGCCTGTGAAATGCTAATTCTAGCGGTGCGATCAGCAGAGAGATAACACAGAGTGGAGGCAACTCTGAGAAGTGAAACAGAATTATGACAAGCGTGGAGGAAACAACTCATTTAACACATACCACCACTTGGGTAAGGTGTAAGATCAGAGATAAGCCCATTAACACTGAAACTGAAGTATTGCATGTTCCATCACATAGCACACTTGAAAACTAAACAAATACCTAGAAACCTAGCAGCAGATTGTCTGTGTTGCAAAGGTCAGGTGTTCCAAAAGGCTGTCCTTTACCATTCTTTGTGAAAGTTCCTCTTAAAAACCTGCCCAGGACTGACAGACAAAACATGCAAAGACAAGAGCAGAAAAGGGTCTTCCTGTGTGACTTTCTCAAGAAAGTCTTTCTTCTTAAGAAAAAGATACCATGTTAAAGGTAATTAATGAAATGTCTAGGTAAACACTCTCAGAAATGCTATTCTATACTCAGAAGAGGGAATGTTATTCTCTGCTGGGCGGAAAGCCTGCTGAAGGCAGCCAAAGCTGGCAGTTCGTGGTGGTGACGAGGCCGGTGCTTTCACAGCATCACAGAACGGCTGAGGTTGGAAGGGAGCTCCAGAGATCTCCTAGTCCAAGGCTCCTGCTCAGGAAGGGTCACCTAGAGCATTTCCTGCTTTCCTACCAGAAGAATCACGGGTGTGTGTGGCCTGAGAACAGCCAGGGCACGAACACAGCACGGGCACGGTTTGCTGCCCTGCAGGTGAGGTTTGCTGCCCTGCAGTCTCCCGTGGGTGCCGTCGGGCTGGCTGGCGGCATGCTGCTCCCCGGCTGCAGGAGTGCCTGGCATGGGCAGCACAGCCAGCCCCGCTGCCAGCACCAGCTCTGATTTCCAGAGATGGCTAACATCCAGCCTGTTGGAGGCACAGGGCAATGACAGCCTCCTGGGAGCATTTCTTCCCACGTTTCCTCCAGGAGGCCGCCCGAGGTGTGGCAGGGGGCACGGGGAGGGATGTGGAGTGATGCCCAAGGGGTGCCCGGGGTGCCCACCCCCAGGCTCCCCCAAAGCCGCTTTCCTGGGGCTGCTGAAGACCCACATTGCCATCTAGTGCCAGAGGAGCACCAGCACAGCCGGCAGGCTCCACGGGCATGTGTCCCCGGAGCCTCAGGACGGGGCAGTAAATCTTGTGCCGCTCTGCTGGAACCCAGCGACCCGAGGGCAACCCTGCGGTCGGGACTGCTCTGCCCCACGGGCGCTGAAAGGCTGAAGAACCATGCAAAAAAGCTATGTTTAAGCTCAAAACGCCATAGCTCCTGATGACCTCATGCTAAAAAAAGATGCAGTTAAAGTCAGGTTCAGTAGTGATTAAAGTATCTGGTATTTAATTACCTCTATAGAGGTTTATGTGCTGATAAACCTCCTGCCCCCCTGACCTGCAGCCTGGGTGCTGAGCAGGGCTGGGTGCGCAGGGCTCACGTCGGGCACTGAACTGTGGCAGTTTCGGTGAGAATCGGGGTGTTTGCCTTGTGGTTCTGGCCAGGCCCCAGCTGGAGCACCTCAGCTCCACCAGCTGTGGTTTGCCTGCAGGGAGGGTGCGAGGCTGAGCAGGATGGGTCCTGCCCGTGGGCCCGGCCGCACGCTGCTCCTGTGAGGTCTGAAGCAGTTGTCTCAGAGCTGATCACGTTATGGTCTACCTCCAAAAGAATAGATTGTAATTATAATACTTTCTGCGGCATCTTTTCATGCCAAGCACTTGCATATACACAAAGGCGGGCATGTACTAAATATTTTTCATGGGAATTCCTGCCATTAGAGATTGAACTGTTAAGTGTTGCTATTGTGTGCTACAAAAATGCCTAGAAGCCTCAGGTGAGATGAGGGCTTCCCTGTTCAATAGGGTTTACACACTTAATAAAACTCAATCTCGCCTGTGTGGAGCTGGCAGCCTGATTGGGATGGGAGAGAGGCGTGAGCAAGCACAGTGATCCACTCCACACCATAAAGCAGGTCAGTAGGTGACCCAGGTCTCCCAGGTTTCAACTTGCCAGGCGGTCTTTCAATTAAATGTTGCATGCAGTGGAGTTTGTTTATTTTTCAGACTGTGGTCATGCCCTTGTAACAAAGGGCTCCCGGGAGAACCAGCCACTTCATGGTTTCATGGGCTCATTGAGAGAAGAGAGATCCTGCTCGCTTGCCTTCCCTTCTTGTGCTGTAAGTGGGAACTTGGAGCACCACTTGGCAAAGATGCAGAGAGCTGGCAAGCTCGGCTGGAATATTCATTAGTGGATCCTGAAAACTATACCAAGCAACTTGGTGGCACAGTGCAGTTATTAAACTCCCACAGGGAAGTGGCAATCTGTGACCAGAGAGCTCATGGCTTTCCAGCCCCGTAGGTACAACAGTGAGCTTTGTCACCACAAAGGTGAGGTGCACGGCAAGGTCAGCTGCCCCCTGCCACAGGAGGGGTGGGTGGGAGGGGTAAAGCCTGAAGGCAAGTGAAAGCCTCATGCATCGTGATCTTCTCCTGAGGGATCACATAAAGAAAAAGGTGTTCAGAAACACCAGCTGATGGCAATCAGCTCCTCAGCTCATCCAAAAATCAGGCTCATCAAGCAACAGGAAGCAAACACATACTGCTTTGGGAGCTGGAAGTTACACAGGTTCAGAGGGCTGCAGCATTTAAGGGGCACCCATAGCCCCTTAAATTACTGCTGCAAGACAACATCCACTGGGTGACACGCAGGCCCTGTAAACAGAACACCTCTTTACTGAGACGAGGAAAATTTTAGCACGAAACAATTACTATAGGATCTTTTTTTCCCCCCAACACCAATATATCTGTGAAACCTATTTATTTCAGGCTCTCTATGTCAGATCTAATAGTTGCATTTTTCTCTCAGAAAGAGGCAAATTTTCTTTTAAAAGTGTTAGTTTTTCATGACATCCAGTCTCAGTTTCTGTACAAGGTTTTAAACTCCTGCTCTCTGGTACAGATCAAGGACCAGCTTCCTCCTCAGTGTAATTCTGCCTAAGCCCATGCATTTACACTGGGGATGAATTTTGTCTGTAAGGTTTGTGATTCTTAGGCAGAGGCTTATTGACAAGCACTGTGCTGAAGACATTTACATTCAGCAAGGCTCGTAAGCCAGTGAACATCTGTTCTCTCGTTAGCAGCCTCCTCAGCATTTGCCCTGTAGGCAATAATCTACAGGACAAGTTTCCCAGCACCTAAACTACTGTAGGATAATTCTTTAACTAAATGGAAAGCAAAGCCCAAGGCCCTGGGAATTTGCTTTTGTACAATAATCTTTTGTGTGCATACAGTGGAAACCAGAGGATTATGGAGTCAAATCATGAGAATTCAGGTCAAGTGAGGTTGGGGGGGGAGAATATGACAGAAGAAGCAGTGGGAAGGTAATGATCCCAGGGGAAGTAACGTGACGCTTGCAGATAAGCCTGTTCTGCTGTCATGGTTTAATTTTACACATCAGTATTAAAATTTCTGAGCGTTTGCCGAACATCAACTCTCTTTTTACTGCATAAGGTTCTTCTGTAGTTTTCTTTTCTTTTTTTTTTTTTTTTTTCTCCCCTTTAGCAGTTGCATTATTTTGGACTCTCTTGTTTTCTTTTGCTATGCCTCCATTTTCTAGCTCTTTTACTATTTTTCTGCAATCTGAGTGTTTGTGTTTAAATCTCTTTCCTCTATTCCTCCCCCCGTTATTTTTCTCATTCCTACACACTTAGCCTGGATCAAGGATTTTCAAGATCCTCTAGATACACAAAGCAATTCATTTATTTCCCCTAGACATTTGCTTAATGGAAGGAAGGAAATGTTATTAGAGAAAAGCACTATGAAAAATGTGATGCTTCTTTTTCTTTCTGGCAAGGGATTGATCTGGATATCCAGACTGACACCCAGAAACTGTATTCAAATGACTGCCTGATCTTGGTACAATGCAGACAGGCCCAGCTGAATCCCATCAACTATTTAACATGAAATCAGCTGGTGTAAAATGTTGAAGTGATGGGAGGGTGTGCTGTTGGGCAGTTACTGCTGGGAAAATAGGGGAACAGAAGGTGTTAAATTAGACATAGATGCAAGCAGAGAAAACAACACCTAGGAAAATTTAGTTTTCTGCAAAACTGGGCAGCTGTACAGCTCAACTGGAAATGAAGATTTTCGTTACCTTTCTAAGAATCTAGGTAATGTGGCAGAAAGGTTATTTTCTACCTGTGACACAACGTCCTGTCTCAATTACCATGTATGAGACCTGGAACAAAATATCTTCTCTACTGTCTGTGTGAGATCTAACAGGCTAAACAAGATAGCAGTAAGCTACTGCACAAAGCAGCTCTACTTTCCAATCTGCAAGTGGTAGTGGGGAGCGAGAGTCTATAGGTAGTTGGACCATGAAAGCACTGGAGGCTGGTAAGTGTGTGTGTGTGTATACATATGAATATATTTCCTGGTTATACCATTTTAACACTTCCAGGAAAAGAGTATATGAGTCTAAATGGATGGGAAATCTTCATTATACAAAAGTCACACATGGCACTACATTATGAATTTATGCTACTTGATGTACCACCATTTACTCATTGTCATGCTATTTGCTAGACGAGCTATGTCCCGCCTAAGTTAGCTCTACACGCAGGGAGTGTCACTTAATAAGCAGCAGCAGCAAACACTTGGCTTCCTAGTTATCCTCTGAAAAAAATAATATATATATGTATATATATAAACTTAGTCTGTCATATGCAAAAGTAGAAAATCCTTTGTTAGTGCTTGTTTGGGTAGATTTACAGTCTATAAAATAATGTATAGTATTGCCCTAAAGAATGACATAATCTTGATCGTTGCAGTCATATATGTCAGAAAAGTCCAGAACTTTTTTTTCCTACTTGTCCAAGGACTGTTAATTCAGTTCTCTTCTGTGTGTGTTATGAAAGTCCCAAGTCCTTTGTCTATATGCATTTTTTCCTAATACCTTTGAGAGATTCTGCATTCTTACTCTTTTTCCTTTGCATCCCATCTTTAGTTGGTTGGTTCACATGTTCCAGGTGAGCATGATGGGCCAGGAAGGGAGCATGGAGGGATCATGTAAGTCTTTGTAGGGAGTAACCTAGAGTTTGGATGTCACATTTTAAAAAGTACAGTAGAGAATACAGATGTTATGGATCGTATTAGCTTGGTCTGCAGGGATCTACATCCTGTATTGGATGAAATAGTTTGACCTCTTCTATTGAAATGCTAATGTCTGACCGTTTCCTCCAGCAAAATGACTCTCATTATTTCTCATTGTAGCCTACGTTTACCCTTCCTCTGGTCTCCATCACCCTGACCCCGGAGTTTCTGCTTTTCAAATATGCGCTTAAAATTTGTCTGCTATGTGATCGTTTTATGAGGTGATATCATGAAGTATAAGTATGTGTTCCAGCTGTGCTAGTGACCCTGCCTATAAACCAAGGAGGTTGGCTTAGTATACTCTTGCCCTCCTGCTTAATGTGACTTAAGACAAGATGCAGTGATCCAAAGTGCAAAAGTGAAAGAGAGTGAAAATCCAGATTAGACCCTGGAAAAAGGAAACTCTAAGTGAAACCGACTTCTTATCTCTTTGTGTCTTCATGTTGACACTACATTAGGAAGGCTGACATCAGATATCCCTAAAGGCCCAAATTCAATTTTCAATCAAATGTGAAAGACTGGCTTGTAAAGGCCAAGAATGAATTGGTTCTGCCAGAAGAAAAATTAGCACAGAAACAAGCTTATTTCCAGAGCAACTACTAAAACAACTCTGTGACGACTTAATAGGGATTGTCCTTGTCTGATATTTTTTTTAACTTAGTGGAAGTCCAGGGTTTGAAATGATCAGTCTCTACAAGGAACACATCCATCTCCAGACTTGCTGCATGCAGTAATTTGTAGTCAAGATTACTTGATTACAACACAACAAGTATTTACAAAAGCTATACAGACGTGTCAGTCCTACTTGCTTCCATTTTCCTCTGTAAGAAGCTGCAAATATTTTGTTCTGTGTAGCTGTCATGCTATTTCTTACCACCGAGTTCTCATATTGCTATGGTTCTAGGCCATTTGCTGTTACAGGAGAGATTTAGGTCTGTGGTTTTCCAGCCTTTTATGATTTGTGGAGCCCTAAAAATGTTTCCAGCAGTAATGCGGACTCCTTTAGGAATTTCACATATGTAAAATGATGTTTGGCATACATGAACTTGCTTTTTCTCCATCTCTTCACGCAGATTCTTTAGTTTTCCATGGGCTTGCCAGGCTCTGCAGGTCATGAGCTGGAAACCAATGACTTAGGTGAGCTCTTAAACTACTTCTCCTCTATGCATACACTGGTGCAACAGATGAGTGCCATAAAATGAGTAACATCAAGACTAATGTTTGGGGGTTATTGTGACTTTCAGTGCTTTACAGTTTCAAACTTGAATACGGGGTGTTTAAGTGATTAGTGTTTGCATAAACAAAAAAATACGTGGCGATGGTGCACCAAAATCAATGTTGTCCTACTGCCTCAATGGCTTTGGATGTGGAGCTGTGGCTATTCCAGCTGCCCCATAAATTGTAACAAGTTGCCTCCAAAACTTTAGCTATCAAGTGATACATGTTCTTTGTGTTTTTTTAAGCCTAGCCCAAATCAAACAATCTACTATATGATTACTTTAGATGGAACTCAGGCTTAGGAGGGAATGTGGGATAAAGACCACGCATAAATCAAATTTGTCTCTGCACTACTTATGCACCATATTCTTCTTATACAGGAGAACTGGCACATTTTTAGAACCTACCATCACTACTCTAATGGCTGATGGACAGCTATCAGTAGGAAACACCATCCTCAATGTAGTAAGCTGAGCTGCTCAGCCTTTCTATCCCCTGTATTTATACAGCAGAGGGGTACTGCATCTTCTCCTGCTCATCACTTTGCTGTCAGTGAGCTGGGGGGGAACAACATCTGTCCACTTAGAAGTATGGAAAGACTGCTATAATCATTTCCATTGCTGTAGTCCCTGCATGCTCTAAGCATTGACCACATTTCTCCCGTATGAGTTTTAGTGCATGTGTGAAACGTGAAGAGGGTCTAAAGATCAAATGCTAAAGATCACCCAAGGTGATCTCCTGACAACAGGAGATTGTTGTCAGGATTGTTTGTCTCCTGACAAAAGTGGGCATCAGGGATAGGCAGATGGAACAGTACAAGACAACAATAAGATAAGATAAAGCCAGTGTATTAGTCCATGGTCTTGGAACACCATCTGGACCATCTGGTGATATGTGCTTCTGCAGGTACCACAGATAAAAAAAAAAAAAAAAAAAAAAAAAGAACATTTTGAAGGATGGCGACTTCCTGTAGCTGTCCCACAGCACATATGGTAGTAGTCTGAAAATGTAACCAAGAAGCAATGCAGACTGGCAATGTTGCCAACCAGAGTTGAACTCCTAAAAGTAAATTTAAGATGATAGGCTGGATGGACATAGGTCACAGTCAGTCTTGGAAATGAATCAAACAGCTTTTTCCTTGCTGCAACAGAGAATGCTGAATCAAAGGAGGGAGGTAAATAGAAAGTGACTTGGTCTAAGCAGGGCTCTGGCTAGGAAAAACAATCAAGTGAGACATCAAATGATTAGAAACACAGGCAAGGATAATGCAGCAGTGGTGATGCAAAAGTGACAAGAACACAGCTAAGAGCTCTAGATGTATGTATGGAGAGACAAGGTTATGTATCTGGTCTGTTATACTGGAATAAACTATAAATGTGGACATTTTTTCTGAACAGAAGGGTCCAGAACAAGGTCCAAGTTGAAGATGACATCTGACTCACATTTCTTCTTACTCTCCCTTACTTGGCATCTGTTGTAAACCCACCGTTCCCTAGCCTGAGACTGATCTCAAGGTCATTGTTTTGATTCTACTCTTATCCCTCCTGCCAAGAATTTTATAGAGCTTGGTGTTCTTTATAATGAAAGTATACTGCCCATCAGCTGATACTTCCAGATTTTCAATTTTCTTTTTGGCCTCCTAAGGCTTTAATATGAAACCTTCCATCTCACTGTCCATCAGAACCACTGCTCTTGAATTATGGCCAATTTCCTCTTAATATCCACAGCAGGGGTTTTAATAAATCAAAACAACAAAAAAATGCTGGCTTATTCCCATCCTCCAGTGCTGATGGATTTAACTCCATGCCAATAATAAACCAGACAAGACGTTACAGAACCTTTTGTTTCTATACAGGCAGTAGAAGATACCTTTCCCTTCCTCAGGAGTCAACTCTGTGTAAAACAGACATGTAACCCTGTGCCTCCAAAGATGATGCAAAATAATGCTTATCCAGCAAATGGCATTAAGCAACGAAAAAGGTGAGATGTTCCATTAGGTCCAATAGGTCTCTGTTCTCTCAGCCAGTGAAACTTCTCTGTTTTAATTACATTTACAGACATCCTACTTGGGGCTGACTTTCCCTGCAGACCTGTAGAAAACCTGATGACACTCCTGACCGTCTTTTCTTCCAATTTTCTGTGTCATTTTAGTTCTTGTGTTTAGGTTTCTGCCCTTGTTCATAACCTGGTTGAAGCTACATGCAACTACATCTGTAACTTCTCCCCTCCCTAAGGTCTCTTTCATTCAAAGGCTGAGATGGATGTATTTCTCCACTCAGCCACTATTAAAGCTCTTTTCCAAGGGATGCATCCTATCTGAACTTGGCAAGGAATGTGCATGACATTAATTGTAGGACCAGTCAGCACTATTGCTGACTTCCTCGAGAGAAGCTCACAAGTGAACAGCTGAGACATTTCACTCTGAACAGTGGTGTCCTTGGCCCCAGCTGGAGGGGGCGTATCACTCACAAGCTACGGTGAAATGTATGGTGTGGACAGTTATGGCCTTTGTGTGGATCACTTCTATATTTTTACTTTCCAGTGGTGTTAATTTGGCACCCCCTGGAGGAAATATGTTTGAGAACACTTACAGAAAGCAAATATTTTAAAAAATCACCTTTGATTAAATTGATTGTTTAAACAGTAAGTTTTCCAGTTATCTATGGAGAGGGAGTCTTCGCAGAAATGTTAATGCAATTTTTCTGTAAGCAGTTTTTTATCCTGAGGTGATACGTGCAACTTTTTTTCTTCTGTAGACTAAACATGTCAATCTAAGACTGTGACTGTGGAAGTGTTGGAGAATTTCTCTAACATAATGAAGTAAACATTCGAAAAAAAAAAAAAAAAAAGGAATGGCACCTATGACAAGAAAAAGCTTGAATCTGGCACAAGATTCATAAGAATCGGTATACATACTTATTCTCATGGCTAATATGGCCTTATTCCAGGTTCAATGGGGGAAAAAACCTTACTATAGGCTGTGTCTGGATCTACAAACCAAACCAGTATCTTGCACCATAGCAAGAAATATTGCATTTTGCTAATGAAGTCCAATCACTTTTTTTTTAGATGGAAAAGACAATGTCCTGGGCTTTTGAACTAGCTACAGATTTTCATGGTCAGAAACTGAAAAATGCTGAGGTATCTGTTTTGCCCCTCCAGACTTTAAGGGGGGAAAAAAAAAAAAAGTAAGTAATTCTAAGATGCATATTGGCACAGCTTTAAAATTCTATTTCAATTGAACAAAACAACTGAATGTTAGCAATTTTTAAAAAGGAAAGTCAACATGGTATTTTGTAATTATTATCACTTTGCTGTCTTCAAGAAATACCTGACTGAATTACAAAGGCATTTAAAAGAGATCTGAGAACATTGCATATCAGTGCTGCATCTAGTCGCGCTAACCTGTGAAGTGTGAAAAGTAATTGCATTATTTTTGATCTATGTTTGTCAGCTGGGCACAGAGCAGTGTTTTCATTGCTCCTTCTACCCCAGCAACAAAGCTTAGTCATTGTCCCTGCTGAAAGGGACTTCTTCCTGGAAAATGCATTGTTTCAATAGCTCCTGTATGCATGTTTTTGGTGTGTTGGTTTTTGTTTCTTTTCCTGGAAAGTCCTTTGCATTTTCCTGGGGTCTGCTGCCTAGAATATGGTCCTTTTTTTTTTTTTTTTTTTTTTTTTTTTTTTTTTTTTTTGAGACATACTTCAATCCAGACTCACTGTGGCTTAACCTTGAAACTCATGGGAAATTCAAAGGCTTTTCAGTGCACTAATGGAGAAAGTCACAACACATACCGTCATGTTAGTTTCCACTAGATTAAAAATTTCCCAAACACAAACATTTGTCAGTAATGGATGTTTGGATAAACAGTGTAAGAAAAGGAACACAAATGATCCTTTTCCTGTTTCCTTCTCATATGATGTCTCTAGCTGTCTTCCTTTCTCTACCACATAATAAGGCAGAGATCCGGGACTGGCTGCCTGATCTGGAAAACACTTTATGTTAAGAGTGCATTCTCATTTACATCAAGGGAAGAACATTGATCATCCTCGGGACTGGACTATCAGGATTTAGAAGAATGCTGGACAAAAAGACTGTCCTCGGTATATTTTCTTTTGCCCTAAAAAGTTGTTTTTCCTTGCCCACAGACAAGCAGCCAACAGTAGGAAACCACAACTGAAGATGGCTGTGATAACATTACTCTTGCTGGGTTAGGAAGATCTTTATTTTCCATGCAAAACACATAATTATTAGTTTAATTATATAGCCTGTTTTCCATGTTGCATTTGCCAGATCTGATATTGTTAAGAATTTAATATTACTTTCACCAGTGGTGAAAAAAAAAATTGTAGAGAAAATTAAACAGTATCGGTCTTTCTGCATGTTAACTATCACAGGGTGACTGAGAGTTCCAGTCATTAATGTAATACAAATACATTTGAAATTTTACAGAATATGATTAGCTGCCTTCAGGTCATTTTCAATAGGATTGATATCTGTTATTCTTTATCAGGAATTCCTAAATTTCTTTTGCTAGAAACACGATCAAAGGTGCCGGTTTCTGGCTTGTATCCATCTGTGTATTGTGGAGTATTTTGAAACAGCTTGTATATGTACCCCTACAGGTAGGCAAAAAGGAAATAATATTTGTAGCTTCTTTTTCTCCTAAAATTAAAATATACCTACACAGTCCAGAGCCTGAAAATAAATTCCATTTAGAATGACCTGGATTGTAGAAGGAAGAGGGGGAGTGTATTGCTAAAGAAACATTAACTGATGGAACAGATGGGAAAGACAGACTCTCTAGAAAAAAGTTCCTGTTCATTCTGCCCAGCTTAGAGCGGTGACTGGTACAAAACCAGCCTGTTCAGGGGTGGTTTCATTGTAATGTCATTTAAACCACCCTGAGCTGGGAGGGACATGTCCTCAGTGTACACTGAAGGCGGCTATAGCAGTCTGCTGTTCAACTGCACGGAGCAGCAAATCGGTACATCTCTAATTATTATTTATCTGGCTGGCTAAGCAGTGCAGCATTTAAAACCTAATTTGTTGTATAATTTAATTTTAATTGAGTCTCCCATCCACACAGGACTCGTTAAGTTAGCAGTATGTTTCACTTGCTGTCTTTTTACATGGATACTATGGGAGAGTTGCAGGAGCTGAACCAATCGTTCGCTTGCACTGCACTATCACCAAGGTGCAGTAATTCCTTGGTGTGATTGCAGAGGGATCTCTTGGCAGGAATATTTGGGAAATACGTTTTCTCTGTGCCACAGTGTAACAAAACAACTTCCTCCCTCAGCTAATGCCATGGTTTACACAAAAGATTTGGTTGTTGGGCTTTCAGTTACATCTCCCATATGCTGGTATTTTCCTCTGTGGCTCAGAGATAACAATTACTAGTAAATGTGAGCAGTAATAAAAATGAAGCACTGTGACAATGCTTTTGAGTGATAGTAACTTTCACTGATGTGCCTCTCTTCAAGTGTATAAAAGGCAGCAGTTCTCAGTGAGGACAAAGTCGAAAGTAAGCAGGGCAGTTTACAAACAATTCCTTTTGAAGGGATGCACAGGCCTCAAAGAACCAATTTTGTGTAGTAGTATTACTAAGGGGTGAGTTATAGGCTAAGGTCAATAATGCAAAGCTTTAAGTACGTGCATCAATTTTGACTTACATGGATGCTTGTTTTCCCCTGAACTGGGGCCCATGTGTTTGAGAACTGTGAAGCAATAGTGTATCAATTGAAACTGCAGATCTTAAACACTTTTTAAAAATGATTTAGCTTGTACCCATAGAGATGTGGGGCTTTCTTGCACAGGCTGGTGTCGCTGTGAAGTTCATGTGGCCAAGGGGATTCACAGGGGTTCCCGGAAAGCTTAAGATAACAGCAAAGTCTCATCGCTCAGGCCTGGGAATCAAGTAGGAGTATCAAAGCAAAGAGGTCCAAATGGTTTTGTTTTCAGTGTGTTTTGATTTAATCCAAACTTCAGAATTTTTTGGGGGTGGTGAGGAGGTAGGGGGCAGAGTTCACTGCAACTGTCTGGGTTGTATGACTAATGTAAGAAGCTGATTGTCGGGGAGATCTAGGGTATCTCAGCTTCCTCCTGCTCTATTTTGATGTGCTTAAAACTGTCCAAGTTCCTTGGATGAATGTGGTGAAGGAACTCACAACCAGACAGCCGCTACTGGTGTTGTGCACAAGGATAACAGTTAATCTGCCTAAGAGGCCATCTTACTGGTGGTGCTAATTGGCCTGAGAAGATTATGGTACTATTAGTACAAATGTCTCAGGAAACACTTGAAACAGATACACAGAAACAAGAGACAGGTGTGCAGGCTGACGAACAAATGGGCAGTAGTGATAATTCTTTATGCACGGGGGGAGGAGAGGACCACCAAATTCAGATGCTGTCTGCCTTAATAGCCTTTGCGGTGCTGGTGTGTGGAAGGGGGAGTTAGGTTATTTGTGAAATTCTTCAATGGCTCAGAGAAAGAGGGACTGATGCATAAGAAGCTATCTTTCAGAAGACCCTGAGGAAGGAGCTCCAGATGATGTGGATGTGCCCACCAGAGGACAGGCAGCTGCCCGGTGGGCAGGCACGAGGGCCTGAGGTAACAGCCGTGAGGCTGGAGGGTGAAGGCAGCACCAAGCATGTGATGGAGGGAGACGGTGCCGCTCTGTGGGGCTTCAGACTGAGCTAAGGCAGGAACAGGATGTGCACAAGTGAGGAGGTGAATTGTTCCTGGTCAGTGTAGCACCTTGAGGTTGCTTTGGGTGGGATGGAAGGGGGGGAAGGCGAAGTAGGGGGCCTGGGGAAATGAGGAGGAGACCGATGGCCCCACAGGGGCTGGGCTAGTGCAGTGAGGCCGCCCTTGGGGTACTCGTGAGACCTCCCACTTGGTGTTTTGTTCAGTTATGTTGTTTGTTTAGAACTGTAACAGAAGGCATTAAAACAGAGTGCAAGCTACAACCCCAAGGCTCACAGCGGAAAGCAGAGATTTAAAAACAAACCCTACCACTTTTGCTACAATCTCTTCATTGTATAAAAATGAGATGGTTATGAGGGTAACGAAGAGCAATGTGATGATTCCTAATGGTGTGGGAAGCTCTGCTCCTCGCTCTCATCCCTGCTAGCCATGGGTTTGGGTACGTAAGGACTCCCTCAGTGGTTCACTGCAGGCAGGGACCCCACCACAGGGCACCGCTCCCACCTCAGCGTGATCATCATTTCTAAAGCGTTTCCCTTGCAAGTACGTTTTTCTTTAACCACCACCTCTTCAATAACAAAGAGTTAAACTACGGGCATTTTTCCCTGCCCCCGACCGAGCTCAGCCGCTCGCCGGCACCCCCAACCCGCCGCGAGACCCCCGCTCCGCCCTCAACAAAGATGGCGCCCGTCGCGCTGTCCCCCTAGCGAGCCAGCCCACAGCCAAGATGTCCGCCGAGGCGTCGCCCTCCGCCCCTCCCCTCCCCGGCTCCCTTCTCTCCCCGAAGCGCCGCGGAAGGCGCCGGGCTGCAGCCGGCGCGGCTCGGGGCCGGGCGCCGGAAGGGCCGCCCCCGCCGCCGGTGCGTTCCCCATGGCCGCCTCCAATGGCGGGCCGGGCCCCGCCCCGCGGCGATCAGCTGAGGGCGGCAATGTCTGGTGACAGGAGCCGCCTCGGCCGCCGCGCTGGGTGTAAGGGCCGGGCCCGGGGGAGGGACGGGGAGGGGAGGGGGCGCCGGGCCCCGAGCGGGCGGCCTGGGGGGGGGGATCCGGGCACCCCGCGGCCCCCCCGGGGAGCGGGGCGGAGGGGAGAGGGCAGCGCGGGCCGGCCCTGCCCGCTGCCCCTCAGGCGGAGCCCTGCGAGGCGGCGGCGAGCGGCCCGGGGAGGGCGGTCCGCCTCGGCACAAAAGGGGGCGGCCGGGGGCGGAGAGGGGGCCCGGCGAGCCCCCGGGGGGCGAGGGGCCGAGGGGCGGTGTGCGGGGCACGGCCCCTGTGAGGGGAAGGGGGCACCCGGCTTCCCTTCCCCCCCCCCCCCGCCTCGCCCCGGGTGCTGTGCGATGTGGGGTGGCTTTGTGTGTTTGTTTTTGTCAGATGTGAATCCAAATGGAGCGCTCGGAAGGAGGCGAGCAGAGCAAGCAGCGGCAGCCCTGGGGGAAGCTGATCCGGCTGGGTGCTGAGGAGGCAGAGCCGCACGTCCTGCTGCTGAAAAGGGAATGGACGATTGGTCGGAAGAAAGGTGGGACAGGCAGGGTGTGCTGGGGCCGCAGGGAGCCCCTCCGGCCTTCAAGGCGTTAGGAGGTGGCCTGTAAGGCGGTGGACTGAGAGTAGTTGGTTTTGACCGCTTTCAGCTGCCGGAGGTGCTCCCCAGACCGTCCCCTGTTCCCCTGGGCGCTGTGCAAAGAGAAAGTTTTACCCTGACCTTTTCCTCGTTTCCACCAGATTTCAGCGTGCACACCTTTACAAGCAAACGTGCCTTTCAGGTCATCAGTGACAGTTTGTACAAATAAGAAAAAATGACAGTTGATTCAGAAGAGCGTCTGCATTAGTCTTATTTATGTTCCCTTTTCGTTTCTGTGGTTAAAATGAGTGGGAACTGCAATACAAAATGCTTGGGCTTCACAGAAAAGAAAATGTCCACATGAAAACTCACACTACTTCTGGCTATATAAAGATTGCCAACAAGTACAGAAAGTTTTTCAGAGTGGATTTACAAGCTTTATGTTCCGCATCTAAGGCTATTAATATTTGTCTCTTATTTTAATGCTTACTGCACTTAAACCAGTCACCATGGTGTTTTAATTTTTTTTACTCTGCCATGACAACACTAACTTCCAATTCTTGTCCGTCAGATCAAACTATTTGGGTAATTGCATTTTGTAAAGCAATAGTCTTGAACAAGCGCTGGATGTTATTACTCTATGAGAAATGCAGATAACATGTAGTTGGAAAAACATTTTATGTATTTACATATGGTAATAAGTATTTAGATTGCTTAACGTTATCTAAGCTGTAGATAAATCCTTCAAGTTGAGGTCCAGATGACAGTTTGATTTCTTGCAAGCTGAATTGTTTCTGTACCTGTCTACTGATAGATCAATAAAATGAGTGACTCTCATGACAAGCTTTGGCTTGCAAATATTACTCCTAAAATTATCAAGAATATTTGAAAGGACAAAATGCTCCAAATGAGCTTTCCTGCTACTGGTGTGATTCTGAGTAAAACTTAGTTTACTCACTTTCATTGTGCTTCCTGTTGTTGCAAGTTGTGCAACAGTTAACTGTAGCTGTTGACTGTGCCCTGAATCTTTGGAGCAGGATAGCAATAAGCTGTCACAACTGTCACCAGCATTAGTGGCTGCTCCTTTGGGGTATGTTGTTTTTGTCAGCTGACACCTACAGTTGTACCTACAGTGTGAATAAGTGAAAGTAAATCATATTTTTCAGGTTTAATTTTCCTGTAAGCAGGTGCTTTGAGTCATTTGTGAGAGAGATCAGTGTCTTACGCAAGGAATTTTGAGAATTGCCTTGAACAGTCCATGTTAAAGGGAAGTAAAAAACTTGATTTGTTCAGAGCCCTGGAGTTGTAGGTAGAAAAGTCTCTACCATGTCAGTATTGTCACTACACTTCTCCAGCACATCCCTACATCTTAGTCAGTCCTGGGGTTTTTAATCTCCAGTCAGCTTTAATAATGTAACAATGCTGTCAACAAAGATAAGGAATATTTTCTTATTTAAAACCAAACAAAAGAAAAAGGCTTTAAGGTAGAGCAGTGATACTCTCGTTTATCAACTGTTGGTTCCACAACTGCTTCCTGCTATACCAGGATGGAACCAGAAGTTAAATCAAATCAATCAGTGTTAACCTGATGTGGGAAAAGAGCTGGGTGCTCTGTGACATACCCCTCTAGAATTTAGCTCGAATGCATTTCAAGTATTTGTGAATTGATACCACTCTAGAGCAGAGTAATTGTGACACGATTTCCATCTGTAAAGGCTGGGATTGGGGAAAGAAAGGGAGTGAAAACATCTTAAAATGGTTGAAATAATCTTCTATCAGTACACAAGGCTACTTCACTATATTTATGTATCACATAGATGGACTGTGTTTCTGCCTGTATGGCAGTAGAAATTTTGAACTACTGCAGATGTACATGAGTCAGTTTGTTGTGCATTTATAGCCATGTAGAATGCTGATCTGTCTGTGTAATGTGTATTTTTAAGCACACTGGAAAATCTGGTTTCTTTTTAAGGTTGTGACTTATCTTTCCCTGGCAACAAGTTGGTGTCTGGAGATCACTGTAAAATCATAGTGGATGAAGAATCTGGTCAAGTGTCATTGGAAGATACAAGGTTGGTTTTCCTGTGCACTTCTGTTGTTGTCTTCTCTTTAGTCTGTGAAGTAAAATCTTGTGTATTGCTCAAGGCATTGAGAGTAAACTCTTCTAATTTTCCTTCCTTTTTCTGTCTTTTACTTTTTGCATCTGTGGGGTGGGGTTTTTTAGATTTTTATGGTACTTCCTAAGTATTTTTTTCTTCTTTAAAAGGAATTGATGAAAATGCTGATGATGTAATAGTTCTGTGGGATATTTCTTTAGTCTTGTGGAGGGAAAAAGAAAAAAAAAAAAGGATTAGAGTGATGCCAACATTCTTAAAAGCTGTAAGCATGAGCGTGCCTCATTTCAGGTACTTGTAAAGGGAGGTAGATACCAGCAGTGCTGATCTCAAATCTCATAAAATAGTAAAAGTCTGTATTTGTTATACATCTTTCTGGTATTCAAAATATCAATAGCCTGTATATCACGGGCAGTGTGGTTATCTGTCTCTTGTGGTGGGCATGTCAGATGCAGATTAAAGCCTATTCAAACTACTTGAATAGTAAAAGATACTTGCTAGAATTCTACTGTTGAAATGTGTTGTGTTTTCTTATGTTTAACCAGAATGATTTTTTTTTCTATGGTGTGTCTGTATTCAGTTAAGGGTTTGAGAACTAAGGCTCTTAATGTAAGAAGATTTAAGCACGTATCTTATTGTAACTACTGTTAAAAAGCAAAGCTAATTTAGTGGAACTACTTCTAGTATATAAATTTAATTACATGCTTCTTCATATACTGAAGGCCAATGAACTTGCTATGCTGGTGAAATTATTTTCTGTAGAGTTTTAAGGCTACTGTGGAAGTCAAGTAGCACTGCAGGGGTTGTGGGTGGTTTCTAGTGGATCTTATTTTTTCTGTATAAAATTTGAAATAGGAATTTGAATGGAAGGGTATTTCTTAAGAGATTGTAATCCCCTTCAAATTTTCATCTGCTTCATTTTTGACAGGATTTTTTGTCTAAAATTGCAGAAAGCTTCTGGTTTATTACATGTCAAGAAATTTGTGACATTTCAGAATGTTTCTGTAAACCACATTCTTTTTATGCCATGCCCCTGCAGTCAATAAAGAAACAAATAATACTTTTCTGCCAGCTCCCCCCATTCTTTGTGTCTAGAAGGCATTTTACCCAAAAATGAGGATAACAGTTTAAAATTCAGTGAAGTATATACATAAAGACAAAATTTAATGTGGGAGATTTTACAGGGTATCATGCTGAATCTGTTGTTTCCTCTTCAAACATACCAGAATGCAGCTAAATATATTGTTCTGGGAGTTCAAGGTTAGTGTCGTGTACTTGCTGGGAAAAAAGCCTTTAGTTGACATCTTTCTTTGAGCAAAACGTTTGTCTCTGGTTCAATTAGAGACTGTGCTGATATTAAAAGGAACTCACTTCTAGATATTTACATGGGTTATTTATTTTTATTTTGTTTCCTCAAGTAAAGCCAGAACATCATGGAATTGTTCAGCTTGGAAGATGCCTAAGGAGGTCCCATACTTCATTTGTTTCATTTCCCTTTGTTTCAATTTATGATCTTTGTTGCCTCAGTAAAGAGCCTGGCTCTGTCTTGGTAACTTCCTCATAGGTACCGGGTGGTTGCTATTAGGTCCCATGCTCCCCAAGCCACCTTCTCCCAGGTAAAACAAGTCCAGTTCCCTTAGCTCATAGGTATTGTGCTCCAGCCCTCTGGACATTTCAGTGGGTATCTGCTGGACTTTCTCAAGTTTATTAAGGCCTTTCTTGTACTAGGTTACCCAAAACTAGATGTAATATTGTAAACGTGGGTTAATGAGTTCCTAGCACAGTGGAATAATAATCACTGCACTTGATCATCCGACTACGCCCTGTTAATACAGCCAAGTGTGCTGTAGGCCTTCATCGCTGCCAGGGCATGCTGCTGACTTATGCCTTGGCATAAATCCAAGGTGTATGATCTCATGCTTAGGCATAAGATCCACCGAGATCCCTTGCTGATCTGTCCCCAGCCTTTACCAGTGCAGGTGGTTATTCCATCCCCTGTGCAGGGCATTGTGTTTGCCTTTGCTGAACATTGTGGTGTTCCCATCAGCCTGCCTAACGCCCTCTCTAGAGCCCAACTTTTGCATACACTGAATATAACTCCTACTTTGGTATCATCCACAAGCTTGATAAGGGCGTACTTCCTCTCCCCATCTAGGTTGTAGCTAGAGATAGTAAACAGGATAGGTCTCTCAATAAATCCCTGATGGTTTGTGGCTGTTGGGAAAGCTTGTACTGCGAGAGGCTGTGGGACGAAATGCTAAACTTCAGGGAAAAAATGTCAGGTCTAGCTAGGACATCTAGGTAATGGCTTGTAAATGTCATCCTCCAATATTATTCCACAGTTCCAGATATTTCAAACAGCAGGTCATGCCACGTTTGCCAATCCGTGGTAGTTTCAGAGGGCAGCTGTAAATCCAAGTTTGAAAAACCATCTGTTGTTTCAGGTGTATTTAGCTGGAAGAAGTAGTTCAGACCTATACGGTAATAAGAAAAGCCGGAAAAATTGTGAATGATGTAGAAGTTTTCCTACCTCTCCTTCTTCTCCTCCCACACCCCCATACCCAGCCCAGGCAAAAGCAGCCAGCAGAAAGAGCTAGCCAAATCAAATTAACTTCTCTTTTTACATGATGCATTCATGGAAAGGTGGGGCCTGTTACACCGCTAATGTCATCGAAGGGCTTGCATGCCTGCAGAGTACTACCAGTTAGCTGCTTATGCACGTTGCACTTCTGTGTGGCTAGCAAAAAAAGAATAAGGTCATTCCTGTGTTCTGCTTGCCAGTGAGTTGGTATGAAGTGTAGTTACCTCTTGCTGAATGAAGAGACTAAACAAGTTGATGTAACTACTTGCAGAACACCCCACTCTTCTGGGTCTCCCAGTGTTTGAGCTGAATATCAGCTGAGCTCCAAAGAATCAAGCAGGCTGAAAGAAGAAGAATTTTGAATGTTTGAGTTGGCAATACTGATGCCCAGAGTCCCAGAAAAATACTGCAGCATCAGCTTTTTCTGCTGTTAAGTGGAAAATAGTTTGGAAACATTGCTGTGGTCAAGCTCAGATTTTTCTGGTGAAAAGGAATGCATTGAAGGAGGCAGCTAGTGTGGGACAGTTGAACTGAGTGGACTTTGTTTTTCTATTGTAATTAGTTCAAAGAACATCATTAAACACATTGTTGACTGTTCACATATTTTTTATCTCTGTGGTAGCATACTGAGTTCTTGGATCTATTTTTGAAAAGACTTACCGTAAATTCGCAGGTGGAAGGAAATGTGCAGAAAACTCAATTATTGAGTAAACAGAAATTTGGAAATAACAAACACAAGAGTTAGCAAATAGTACAATAAAATATCCATGGAACCACCCTTTTTTTGATGTATGTTTCTGCTTTATTTTCCAAACCATGCCCTAGTTGCTTGGTACTGCTTGAAAGAAATACCAGTTAACCTGACACAGCTGAAGCAGTCATTAGTTTGCTGTAAGTAAAAGCAATTGTAAGATTCTTTGAAATAGAAGTTTAAAAAGCAAGTAAAGTAACTTCTAAGGACTTCCTCTTGTTGTATTCTAATGTTTTTGTTCGTTTGTTTTTAGGATTCTCATTAAATATTAAGTGATTTTTCACAGCAGGGAAGGTTTATTTGCACAAGACTCTTCCCTGTGACAGACAAGCAGGTATTCCCTTTCTGTGGGGGAACAAGAGATTGATCTTCACTGGAGAGTGGTGTCCTTTCTGCTACTAAATTCTACTTATCCTGCAGTCAAGCTATTTCTGTGAATGTAAAATAAATAAAAAAATGAGACTGATACAGTAGAGAAGGGCTTCAGTAACTTATTAAAATTCAAAATTCATTTCAGTTTACAGTGTGTTCAGGATAATACACAAATAACTTCTAAAACTATCAACCCATAAGCTTTACCATAAATTACATTCTTTTCCTGGATGGATACCAGTAATTACTAGAAAGTAATAGACTGTCGTTTTTCTGGGAATGATACCAAAGTATCTGACAATACACAGATCATTTATCTACTTCAAAAATAGGCGTTGTCTGAGTGAAATGTGATTGTTCATATAAATTCTGTACAACAGCCTGGATAATGTATAGTTCATTAATCAAACTGTAAAGTCATCAACCATGTTGGAACTGAGTCAAGGCTTTTTTTTTTTTGTACTCTTTTAGAAAGGTGACATTGTGACCTTTTGTGACATTGTTTCATAACTCAGACAACTTATGTCTGATGGTCCTGTTTTTCTTCTCCATGTCAAAAATAATACAGCCAGTTAAAATAAATTCAGTAGTAAGTCCACATTAATGACCTTCATATTTAGGATTCTCATTGTGTTTCCTACTTACCTTATAAGGACCTTACTATAGTCTGAAACATCAGAGGAACGTGCAAATGTCGTTATTCATCATGTGTGTCTCATTAAAAATACCCACAACATTAATCCAGTATGTCACCATATCTGTTCAATGTCTCTGAACGTTTAAACCGAACCCTGAAACTGGAAATGCTAAGTGAAAGAATAACACAATTATCTGGGGTAGTTGGATTTTTTTTTTCTTTGATAATTGTGGGATATAAAGACAACTGCTTCAGTTTGCTAATGTATTTAAGAAAAGCTTGTGATTTTCTGTGTTGAAACCAATTTATTCCTACTTCATTTGCATCTGTAGATGCCACATAATTAATTACTTAGTTCTCATCAATGTCAGTATAACTGTTCAGGACTGAAAAGATTTAGATATTTGTAGCTACTTTGTGGATTAGGGTCCTGGGTGGCAGTTTCTGCAGCTTGCATCATTAGACCAAGAATGAGTGGTTACTGATGCATGATGGTGATAATTTTTTTCCCAAGAATGCCTCACTTGATTTATTGCCCCTCATAACTATCTTTTTAATATATTATTACTAACATCAGTGTTAGGTTAAAAACAAATATAGTTTCCAACAGATGGACTAGAATTATTTTTCTTAATTGCTAAACTTCTTGTGCTTTTAGCAACATGTCTGTTCTACTGTCGTTTTCATTCTCAAGTCTTTCAGGCTTCAACATCTATATGCCTAAAGTGAAAAGGCAAGCTCAGAATAGTTTCTTGGCTTATAAGGGAAGCTTTTAGATTCTTTAACGGAGCAAAGATTGTTGTGACCTGAAGATTTTTGTTTGTTGACATCTGAAGTTGTTTTATAATTATTTATATTGGATTAGTTGATTCATCCATATATAGAGAGAAAGCAGTTGCATAGGGAAAAACTAGTATCTTGAACAAGACATGCTGTGGTTATTCAAAAGGACTTCCTTTCCCTTCTAACATTTCAATGTAATGCTTTTGACTTTGTGAAAAGGTCAGCAGTCCAAAGTTCTCTTTTTCTTTCTTTCTCAGTTGATACTACTAAATAACAAGAGAATTTTCCAGGTTCAAGTTGCTTTTTTCAAGGAAAAATGCAGAGGAGAAGGGAAGGTGCTAATTTCTAAATAACTGTTGCTCTCTTCTAGAAAAACTAGGTTTCTAGGTCTATTAAAAGACTGCGAAGTGTCCTGAGAATGAGCGGTGGCCACCAGGAGGTGGCAGCAGAGATTTGCTGTCATTTCATGGAGAAGCTTGCTCTGCTGAGGGGAAAGAAACTGATCTGTTCTTTCATATTTGGTACTAATTGCTGAGACTTGAAATAGCAGAAGTCTGAAGTTCTAGAATGTTGCAGCCCTGAAAGAGGCTTATTGTAATTGAGCTGAAAATTTTCAGTATTTGAATAATGTGATTGAGTTATAAGGCTTGTATATAAAACATCACTCACAGTGAAACAGCAAAGATCTCTATTAATCAGCAATGCTTTGTATTTGCTGCTTCCCCAGTTTAATTTCATCCATGAGTCTTGCAGCTTTTATAAATACCAAAATAATTCTTTCCAACTCATCTTTTAATTGTGCATTTTTTTTCACTTTATGTCTTGATTTCATATATTTCAGATATCCCTTCCTGTTTTATACTTAAAGGGAGGAGATTTTTCTATAGAAAGAATCATCTAATTATTTTGACACAGCGGCCAAATGTCAGGGATCATTTGTCTGTCTGTCTGTCAGCTACCATCTCTTTACTAGGAGCTCTAAATGAGCTCTGAAGTCCGAATAGCCGTGAACTTCTGTCTCTCTAACAGTTGGTTTGGTGTTTTGTTTTGTTTCTGAACAGTTCTTTTGATCCTTTCTTAAAATGTTTTTGAGAGACAAAAGTATCTTGTATTTTTCTTGTACAAAAGTATCTTGTATTTTCCCTTCCTTCTCCTAGGTATTTATGAAAACATTTACTCCAAGTTATCTTTTCTTTCTCTTTACAGTACTAATGGAACAGTAATTAATAAACTGAAAGTGGTTAAGAAGCAGACATACCCTTTACAGACTGGAGATGTGATCTATGTTGTTTACAGAAAAAATGAGCCAGAGAACAGTAAGTAAATAATATTTTTTTTAATGGTATACTTAGTCATTTTTGAATCATGAAAGGGAAAAAAAATATATAATTAAAACAGAGTTACTTCATTTTAAGACAAACAATTTGTTGACATGTAGAAACAAGTCTCCATAAAAGAGGTCATGGACATGCTAATGTTTACAGTGACAAGTAGTAAGTTAGGGAAATCTTTCAAACTGTATTAGTTTGAAGTGTTTGGCTTAAAAAAAATAAAATTGGCGAATGTGGAGGTATTTTTCAGTTGGTTTTATTAATACATACTGAGTTAGTTTCTCGATGAAACTTAGAGCATGCCATAAATCTGTTTGTTTTTTTTTTTTTTTTTGAGTTCATGCATTTCAGAAATGTAAGCAAAATGGATTGAAGAATTTGAGAAATTAATTAAGAAATAATAAGCTAAATGTAACTTAATAAGAAGAACAACTTTCGCTGAATTATCCCTAAAGGTACTCACAGTCTGCTCTGACACAGAGCAATTTTAGGTTTAAGAAACATTTAAGCCTCTGGTTCCACGGCTGGCACAAGTTAAACTTCACACAAAAGCACCTCTGCCTGGTTTCATGAGAAGAAAAGATCTTACTGTGCTGTTCCTAATTGCCTCCTGAGTAGGAGTATTAATATTGTACTACAGAGGTGATCCCTCATGTCCCTATTCCGTTGTCAGACACTTTGGGGAAGCAGCCGCTTGGACATAGAATTAGCTTGTGTGAGATTAAGGTTAGCTGATTTTTGTTTAAAAATTCTGATAAATATTTTTATCTCTTTCAGATGTTGCGTATCTTTATGAATCCTTAAACACAAAACAGGATGCAACTCAAGAAACAGTAGGTAAGGAAGTAATTTAAGACCCAAGAAGAGGAGCTAAGCTAAGCTCCAATAAGTAATGCAGCCTTTTTGAGAGAATTTGATTCCTTGGGAATTCTGAAGCGTAAATGCTACGGTGACTGTCACATAGATATCTTTCCCCTTTTTTCCCCCCTCACTGTAGAAGCTAATGTAGAAAACCAATGCCATGTGACCAAAGATACCTCAAGTACAGGAAGAAGTAATGATGAGACCCAAATTACCTCATCACCATCAGCTACTCAGTCTTGCTATGAGGAACCACAGCCATCTACTTCTACATCTAACCTCTTTAATGCTTCTTCTACCTCTCTTATTGAGTCTGCATCTGAGCAGGATAATCCTTCTACATCTGGTAAGAATTGTGTCAAGTATTTAAAGTTTGATATCACATCAGCTGTTATTCCAGATTTGAAATTTAACCTCACCCTTCTCTGTGTCTGTAGCATTTACGTCGTGAAATTCTAAAGAACTTTCTCTGAGTAGGCAGGGTAAATCTTGGTGGTTAGGTAGAACAGTTGTGAGAATTGCTTATGCTCAGAGATGCACAAAATCCTTGTAAAGCCCAGACTGTTCCGTCGTTACACTATGGGTTTATAGCAGTCTGGTGAAACCTTAGCAAATGTATATGGTTCATATAACAAATCCAGTAGATACAAGTGCTTGCCTGCATGCAGTCATTCTGAGAAACTGCTTTAATTGTCTCTGCTGCCAGTCACCAGACCCCTTTCTCTTGCTTAGAGCTCTAAGGCCGAAATATACTGCATAGATTCCTTGTCTGTTACCTTGTATTTGGAAGTGTAATATCCCAGTGCTGCACAACTCTTACAATAGACCTGGAGTAAGAGCAGTTCTCTGAAAAATGGCATTTGACAACAGTTCATGGGGACTTCTTCCACTCCTTTGAAATACATGGAAGTAAAGCTTTGTGCTCTGCTGTGCTCCTGACCTGTTGAATATTATCAATATTGTATAAATCCTCTGCCTAGCATCTTTGTCAGAAAGAACTGATGTGGATAACAGTCTTTGAATAAATACTCTGTACTTTAAAGAAGGGTGTGTCGTGGGTATTTTAAGTATGGTTTCACAGCTAATAGCCTTATTTCCAGTTCTTCCAATCAGATTGGCTCAGAATACCTGTGGTATAGTTAAGCAAATACTACTTCTGTGCTTTTGCACTGCTTTTTCCTATTCAGATGTTTCAATTGATGTATGTGCATCATCAGCATTTGAATAATTTCTTTTTTCATGCCCCATGTCTGTATGCTGTTATGTTCAGCCTTGTGTTTTTATTTTGCAGGATCGCAATCCTCAGTTTTCACTCCTGTGCCTGCTTTCCCAATCTTAGAATCTGTGTGTCTAAAAGCACTGCATGATGAACATGAGAAGCTTGATGACAACACTGAAACTTCTGCAATCGCTTCAGAAATCAATGACAAAGAAAAAGCAGAATCAGATGCTCAAACGACAGGGGAGGAGGAAATTTTGGAACCTGCAAAGAAGAAACTAAAAGAAGGCTAGTATACTGCACTATTCTGCAGCCTACTCTGCACTCTTTAAGATTATTGTTGAAAGTTAGTTTAAAACACTTAGACATAGCTTTAAGTTTCTAATTTAAGTTTGTTAAAGAAGCCCAGTGAGGTTAAGAAAAATAAGGACAGATTATTAGATTTCTGTTAAAGTGAAGTAAATTGAAAATGCACACTTATCAAACTTAAAGAGGGTTGAAAGGCTAGGTTAGTATGGGATAGGTAATGTTTTCCCTCCTCACAATGTAATTCTATGTTGTAGTATTGTATTAAATAAGGAAAGTAATGCTTATCCCCTCTTTCCTCCCATCAGTCGGTTGAGTCAGGTCAGCTGTCATCAGTCAATTTTTGATTTCTTCTCATTTACTTGTTTTCTGGTCCAGTGAAAATGATGACTTCTTTAGCAGAAACTGTTATGTGTAAAGCAAGAACCTTCAGTGGGGCCACTGACAGTGAACCGTGAATTAGTGTGCACCTTTCAGGTCTTTTTTTTAAACAGTTAAAAAATAGTTTCAAGAAAAATACTACGGAGTCTTCTGCCTTTGTAGATGAAGATTCCTGTCCAAATGTTCCAGCAGCAGCTCCAAGTGAATGTATAATTAAAATTGGCTCTGAAGATGCAAAAACATCAAATGTGAAACCGGATAAAATGGAAGAAACATTAACTTGCATTATCTGCCAAGAACTGCTGCATGACTGTGTAAGGTAAGTTTGATTGACAAAAGCTGTAATCATGATATTAAGAAAAGAAATTCAGTGACAATTGGCTTAAGGTGGCCTGGATATTTAGGGTATTCACAAGCCCTTCTGAGTCTTCTTTTTTTTTTTCCTCCCCTCCAAACTATATAGTTAAATGAAGTGGATGCTTTACAACTGTCTTTCTGATTATCTCAACGCAGCATAAATATCTTTTGAGTGTTAAAAATTTAACTAAAAATTGAAAGATCTGTTTTTTTACTTAATTCTTTCATTGCTGTCATGCTTGTGTTTTCCAGCTTGCAGCCTTGTATGCATACTTTCTGTGCTGCCTGCTACTCAGGATGGATGGAGAGGTCTTCTTTATGTCCAACGTGTCGTTGTCCAGTAGAACGTATTTGTAAAAATCACATATTGAACAACTTGGTTGAAGCTTATCTAATTCAGCATCCAGGCAAGTTGAACAGTGTGTGTAAAAGAATCTGATGTATTTCACATATTAGCTGTGTATGTAACTGATGTAAGCACAAAGACTGTTGTCTGTTAAGTTTGTATATGTCATGCTTCTCTGCTGTTTTCTCTGACATGGCTGTAAGAAAACAACTGCTTACATTTAGTGTGACATAATAGCTTGTAATATTTCAAGTAGTGTTGAGAATTAAAGGTGATTTAATACTGTAACTGCATATACTAGGAATTCTTAATTTTACATGTATATGACTACTTAATCACGCAAAGAATATCAGTTCTATCAAATAGGAGGCACTGAGTGATTAGGCTGCCAAAACTCAGATAATTCCGAAAAATATACTTAAATATGGATTTAATTAACTTTGATCATAGACTCATGAAAACAAAACTTCACTTGCCTGTTACTAGAGTCTCATTAGCAAACGGGAATTTAACTAAGAGCTTTTAGAACTGTTATCTAAGAATAAATTTTATGGAAATGAAAATGCAATAAACACATTGTTAAAGTAGGGTGGGAGTAAGAAATGTGATGAATCTTGTGCTCTTTTCTTGAACTTCGAATTTGGTTTTCATGCAGATAAATGTCGTAATGAAGATGATGTACGTAGCATGGATGCTCGAAACAAAATCACTCAAGACATGTTGCAACCTAAGGTGCGGAGATCTTTTTCAGATGAGGAAGGAAGTTCTGAAGATTTACTGGAATTGTCAGATGTAGATAGTGAATCTTCAGATATCAGGTATGTCTGTGTTGTGCATTGAATTAGATTTGTTTATGCTTGAATGTCTAAACCCACCAGCTAAACTAGTTCCACAAACACTATTATTGCTGATAGTGTTTCCATGATCATTTCCAGAATGAATCTTTTGTTTTCAGTTAAGTTCATTCTTACCAGTAATTATCTTGGCAATTCTGCTGCCATCCATCTTAACTTTGACCAGTCAACAAAAAATATTTAATGCTAAAACACCCAAAAAACCAGCAATACTCAGTTTATGACCAACAGCTCTATACTGAGTAGTACAACAGATTTATATGAGATGTGTGAAAATGCTTTTTGTGGCTGTTGCTTTACAGAAAATCGATTTCTGGCTAAGGTCTTGTTATGAGATAAGCAGTCTATGACCCTATGAGTCTAGCTGCAATAGTTGTGCTTTCTTACACATCAGGCATGCTGCTTTAACCAGGTATATGCTACTGAAGCATCTGATACTTGACCTAGGGATTCCCAAGTACTAGAATAGCTTCTCATTTCCAACAGCAAACACTTTTTGCTGTATGTCTAGCAGAGAACAGAAAAACTCTTCCAGTAGATAATTATTCCAACTTTGTTCCATTCTTTTTTGTTCATCTTACTTCCAGTCACACCACTCAATTTTCTTTCTGAAGCTATTAAAAATCCTTTCTTTCACAGTATTTCCTATATGTTACAACTAAAGCATTCTTCACAGCTGTGAGGTACTGAGTTATGTAAACTTCCATATGTTACTGGATGAAGAAATTCCAATTTTAAACTTCAAGAATATGACCAACCTCGTCTAGCATAGGGATGTGAGTTCTATTTGCATTTGTTGGGTGTTATTTCCTATGACCTTATTTCCTTTTTTCAGTCAACCATATATAGTATGCAGACAGTGCCCAGGATATCGAAGACACTCTGTTCCAACTCTGCCTGGCACAGGCCAAGAGACAGAAACAGGAGGAATGCAAGCACTGGGAGATGCACCCTCTACATCTGCCAACTTCCCTGCAGGTTGGTGTCATGAAGTCTTCTCAGCAGTATGCAACTAAGATATTCCAACTCATTCACCTGTTATGAACTAAGAATGCTTACTCTTGTAGTACTGTGAGAATGTCACCACTCCACATAGTTATCTTTGCAAATATCATGAAATGTGGCTGTGGTTCAGATAGACTTCTGATGATAATTTGTAAATTGTTTTACATATTCAAATATTTTTACACACCTCTGTAGTTTAGAAGTCTTAATGTAATTTTTCTGCTCTTTTAAAGAATCTTTCTAAATATATATATGTTGCTTCCTTGATACTTGCATTTTTTTTAGTCTTGTGTTCACTAAGATCCCTAGTCCAGATTGCAGTCTTGTGCATCATTGTCTATACTTTTGTTCCTTTTTCTTTCTCTTTTTCCATCCATCTAGCTGTCCAGGAATACGTGTGTCCTGCTCAAGGAAGTCACGTAATATGTACCTGCTGCTTTCAGCCAATGCCTGACCGAAGAGCAGAGCGTGAACAGAATCCCCATGTTGCTCCTCAGCAATGTATGTGTGTATATATATATATTTTATTTTTCTTTTTAAGTTTTTCTTAAGTTTGGCTACAAAACTAAGTCTTCCCTTATTTTAGTGAAGTTTATTTTGAAGAGTGTTCTTTATTTGAATATTCTTTATTGGGTTCTTGTAGTCAGTGCATTAAAATCTTCCTTCATAAAATTTATTATTCCTCTATAGAGTTTATTTTAAATTTGAAAGTTTTACTTTTATTTTAAAGCAAGTTTATCAGGGCTCTTATTATTATTGCTTTATAGGCACAGTGACTATTGAGTTTTTTTGTGTGTAGTCATTATAGGGGTTTTCTTTGTTATCTTACAGGTACAGTTTGTCTGCAACCCTTCTGTCACTTATACTGGGGCTGCACTCGGATGGCATGTTTTGGCTGTTTGGCACCGTTCTGTGGTATTTGGGGATAAAATGTTTCTTATGAGCATGCTTTCTTTGCAAAAATTTCTGTCTTGAACTTCGGGTAATTTAAGAAATATGATAAATTAGTTTGAAATACAGTCATGCAAAAGGAAACACAGGCTGTGTCCTCACATTACAAATACTTCTTGAGCGATGTGTACATGTATTAGCTTTGAGAGGATTTAATTTCTTGTGTCCTTACCATATTCAGCTTGAAAGCTGCACTTGTTGAGCAAAATGCTTTCCAGTATAAAAAGGATCATATTGTATTTCAGCCTAGTAAGAGAATCATGCAAGTCAATGCAAGAGCGCTGAACATTTGGTGTTAACTGATTGGAAAAGAACCTTACTCTCCTAAATATGTAGACTACTGAAACTCAACGTTTTAAAAAATAAAAATAAATAAAAATTGAAAAATAAATTAGAACAGTTGAAATTACTTGACTGTAGTTTGAAGCTAATGGAATATGCTTCGATAATACTGTTAATTTGTGTGATCGCTACTACTTTCACCTACTGAAAGTGAAATTGTAAAATCTTAATGTTTTATCTTTGATTTCAACTGGGAATTATATATCACATGCTTTAGCACATGCTGAACACAGCCATGTGCTTGGAGCTCACGTGGGTCTGTGCACATTATTTCAGGAAACAGAAGAAACTTCAGAAAATGCTTGAGGGCTGAGGGGTTGGGGAAAGAAATAGTAACTCTTCTTCTTCTTCTCATTAGAAATAAATCTTGGTGACAAGTGTTTAGATGGAGTCCTAAATAACAACCACTATGAGTCAGATATCCTAAAGGTATGCCTAAAAATCTTTATGTAGGATGCAAAATAATAAATGTACATTGCTTAAGATTTACTCCTGAAATTATATGTGCTGCCTGACAACTAAAGTGATGGCATTGTGTCACTTACAGCACATGATTCTGAAGGGCAAGTCATATGAGCCCTGAATGTTCAGCTGGACCAAGACTGTAGTTACTGTATCTAGACTGGAAGTATTTTGAGGCGGTGATTTGGCTTTTCCCATCTTTGTATAATAGGGCATGGTATCCTGTAGATGTATTCTATTTAGCAACTCTTCCCTTTCCACCCAAATTAACAAAAAATAATCGCCCTAACTCATGAATTTGAGTTTAAATGACTAGAATTCAGATATGTTTAATTGTTAAATCATCCAAGAACTTTACTTGTAATGAAGTATTTGTTAGGGAAGGCAGTTTCTACAGTCTAAAGTGTAACATCTGAAATATTAATTAGAGAAAAATAAATCACTAAAATATATCAGGAAAACATACGGTTTTTTTGTTTGTTTGTTTGTTTTGCCAGAATAGGTAAAATTCTATTTGTGATGCATGGAAAATATTTTGTCCATGCCATGACTAGGTTATCTAAATTAAGTAAAGATTGGATGAAATCTTGATGCAAGTTAAATGAGAATGTGACTGAAGGGAGATGATGTGACTTAAATGAGAATGTGACTGAAAACAATTTGCATTGTTTTAGCAAAAGTAGGTAAACTCTGAACAAAAGATACTGAGCTAAAGACTGTATTGGTGATCTGAAAATATCTTGCTCATTAAGCTAAAGAAATGGTATTTTATTCTTATTTGTAATCAGAATTAACCATTTTTGAAAGCCCAGCTAGATCTAGATTTGGAAATATTTGAGGTTAAATGTCTCTGTCTTATAATGTTGGAGATTTTTCTTATTTAAGCACTTAAATCACTTTTTTTTTTAGGATTACCTGGCATCCAGGGGTTTGACTTGGAAAAATATGTTAAATGAAAGTCTGTTAGCTCTTCAAAGAGGAGTTTTTATGTTGTCAGGTATGTTAATGTTCATTTTGGTCTGTGTGTAACTCCTTGTATATGTATAACTCAGTAAGTAATATTATCAAGAGGTTTGAAGTTCTGTGTATATAACCAGTGTAATGATGTTTTTGTTAAGTCTGATTTCTTATTCCTTACACTGACATTATGTACAAACTGGATTTCTCCCCAGATTACAGAATTACTGGGAACACAGTGCTTTGCTACTGTTGTGGCCTTCGCAGCTTTCGAGAACTTGCCTACCAGTACAGGCAGAATATTCCTGTTGCTGAATTGCCAGGTGGGGATAGCTTTGCACAATACAGAGAAAGTCAGTTAAAGAGTTAGTTTTATTCTTGTGTCTTCTGTTTGAAGCCTTAGATTTAAATGAGATTTAAATGAGATGTGTGTTTATATTCTCCAGATTAACAGGTCCCAGTGTAGGGCAATTTTTTAGCAACTTTATGTAGCTTGGTGGAAGTCTTTTTGCAGAGCTAATATGCTGATTGCTTTACTTGTCAACTGCTAAATTTGCATGTAGTTATTGTCAGACTCCCTAATGGGATCTTTTCTTTCAATATGATTTCTTATGCATATAATAAATGTATCTGCTTAGTGAGAAGAGGAACTCAGTAAAATCCAGAATAGATTCAACAGGAACTGGTTGATGTAATTTATTTTTTTCATTTAAATGTGTAAGATGATACATTTCCTGGACAACTTCATATTTTTACCAGCTCTCAACTAGGAACAAGAATGTTTTCATAAATTAATTCTAAATCTGTTTCCATTTACAGTTTTAGTATAAAATAGCATACAAGCAACTGTGCCTCCTTCAGTCCCAAATCTGTTGGGAACAGAAGCTCTTCCAACAGTCTACTTTTAAACATTACATTTGTCCAGTCAGTTCTTGCTAGCAACTACTTCCATGTCTAACTATTTAGAACTCTGCATCTGTGCATAACAAGAGACAGTCAGTCTAGCTTGTTTCTTCTTCGTGTTGCTTTTCTTTTTAGCGTAATGCCCTGCTGGACCACTGAGTGTAAAACATTTACATTTATGTATGTAAAACTAGGGGAGAATAACAAACTACCCAGATTAATTAGTTTTTCTTTTATATGGAAATATATATAGACATGCTCAGTGTCCTAAACTGTGAAGTCTGTTAATCAGTCCATTAGTCTGTTAAACTAAGTAATAAACTTGACAGCATTGAGAATCATATCTTTTCATTGTAAGTCTGTATGAGGTTTGGAATTATTTTTTTATCCTTTACTGAGTGTTTTCTTCCTTTCTGCAAAGGTGAACCAAGATAGTTTATTGCAGTTTCTTGCAAATGTCTTGTTTCTTTACAATGTTTGCTCTGTTCAGTAATCAGCACTATCAGTGGTGTAATAGCATCTACCACCTTATTCAATAGTTTCGTTAATAAACATAGCATTTTATTTCCTCTTCTTGTAGTGACTGTCACATCACGTCCTGATTGCTACTGGGGGCGCAACTGTCGAACTCAGGTCAAAGCACATCATGCCATGTAAGTTATACAATTTATAAAATGTTTTTGTTTGTTTGTTTGTTTTTGGGCTTAAACAAAACCAAACCTTTGAGGTGCCAGAAGTAGCATGAGGAACATGGCTGTGGTATACACAGAAGTGGGTGAGCTTTGGGTTGTATTTTTTTTTTTGGTTGGTTATTATGTAAAACATCTTTGAAATAGGCCCTTCATGCATGTCCTAAGGGCACCTCTAGCACTTTTAAGTTGATGTAACCTGTCACTAATGCTTCTTAAGTCCTGTTTTCCACTCCCAAGTCCCCTTTGATGCATATCTCTTCCCCCAGTCAAGCAGCTTTTTATTTGCTCATATCTGGAATATTTCTTGGAAACGCTATAAACAATACTTAGCCCTTTCGGATCTATGAGAAATACTCCTGTAGTGAGCTGCAGCAAACCCTGAAGGCATAAATTGGTGGGAATATTTTACAACAAGAAAAGCAAGAAAAGTTTGGAACGTGTGACGTTAGAAACCTGTTGTAGCTTACCAGTTCAGGTCTTTGAAGGAGTTCAATATATTTTACTCCTCTGACTCAAGCAATCTGTCACATGGTAAAAATGAAATACTGAGCCTGAAAAAAGGGTAGTGCTCTATTTCTCAAGTGTTTTAGTACATCTATGGGATGTAGACTCCTGGTTATTCATGTGAAACGTCCATCCAAACTAAGGTCCTTGATTTAAAAAAAATAAATAAAAATTCAAGGCCACTGATAACCAATGCAATGCCTTTCTTACAAAAAGAGGCATGAAGAGGATGTATGTCAAGACAAATATTAAAGAATTTTAAAAAACAAAACAAAAATTGTCCACCAAAGAGCTAACTCCCTCCAGGGAAGGTT
Source organism: Anas acuta (assembly GCF_963932015.1). Classification (NCBI taxonomy): domain Eukaryota; kingdom Metazoa; phylum Chordata; class Aves; order Anseriformes; family Anatidae; genus Anas; species Anas acuta. The sequence continues at coordinate 11,271,506 of NC_088995.1, read as the reverse complement.
AAAAAAATCCTTCTTGCTATATTCTCTAAATTCTCAGTGTGGTTCAAGACAGAAGAGCTGTTATCCCTTATTGAGAAACTGCATTTAATGAACAGTAGATTTTGCAGCATCTTTCTAATGCTGCAGTGAACATGCACACTTAGCATAATTCCTTTAATATTTCAGGTACTGTGGGTTGAAAATAACCAGTCTTTACAGCTTATTACAGATCATAAGAAAGACTTTTAAAATATTCATCCCCAGTCATTTACAAATTCAGAGGGTTTTACCAAATACCTTTCAAAAATAACTTGGAATTTAAGTTGCAGATTTAATTCAGAAGCACCACTGTTACCTGCAACTTCACGTTATAGGACTGTATATGTTCACACAGGAAATACTGTTTTGAAATGTTAGTGTTAATTCAGTAGTAAGTAAAGCACTTACTAGTTGTGTGCATTTGCATTTTGGTGGATAACTCCATCTAAAATGGAAATGACTGATTTTTTTTTTTTTCCTTCTTTTCTTTCAATCATTACCAGTTTCTAAAACTTCACTGGCCGCTGCTGTTAGTTTTTAAAATCCATAAACGCAAACAAACCTGTCATACTGTTCCTAGATATCCAGTCGTGCTTTTGTTATTGAGCTAAATAGTTCAGCTAAGTAGTTTGGTTATGTAAGCAAGGTTTCTTTCTAATCTTTCATCTGATTCGATAAGAGGGAAAAAATTCATGGTCTCATTTGCATTATCTCTTCCACACGTCTATATACACACTCAGCACCCCAACTCATGTTTCGCTTTGTGTCAGGATACACATAACCCAAAGAAGAGAGAAACAGAATGAATAGTGAGAGGTTTCTGAGAATTAGAAAGGAGTGCCTTGTATAGAACTTTGTGTGATCTATTTAGAGCAGGCAGACAGGCTTGCCATTCCCATGGAACCTAAATAATATAGAACGAGAAAAACGTTACTTGTATTTTATCACCAGAAGAAAACTGTAAGCCAGCAAACGAACTTGTTTGTGCTCAAATGTATTATTAGACTGCTTAATACTAGTTCCCAGTGAGTTGTGTAATACTGTCTACTAAAAATAACCCATGTCTCTCAGGACAAAATTAATTCTCTTGATTCCTGTTTTAATTGCCTTCTGGATTTGAAGTATGCAGAAGTATAGAGGAAGGCTTTTAATAACAGGTTTTCTGTATGCATAATAAAACTATCAAGTGTTAGGCAGGAGAGATGCTGAAAATCCTGTTACAGTTAACATGTTAGTAGGATTTCTAAACAGGTTCTGAAAAACACTGTTAGTGTGTAAATGTTCTGTTTTAAACGTTTAAAATACCTTGTGAAAGATGCTGACTCTTGTGTTGCTTGACTTCTGAGAACTGTGTTGCATTTTAATACTTTCTTCTTTTTTTTTGTTTCAGGAAATTCAATCACATTTGTGAACAAACACGATTCAAGAATTGAATACTTGTAGTCTGTAGAGAGGGGACAAAAACTTGTTTTACTGCTTGTACAGTTTAAGGTTTCAGGGGATCTTCTCAGTTCTCCCAGTAGCAGGGAATCAATAACTTTTGCATCAGGTAATCTGGTGTGAACTTTTTATTTGTAGAATTTTACAGCTGAATATGAATAAGGTAGGTTTTTTCCAAGAAAGTCAGCAAGCATTGCATTCCATCCTCATGACTACAGTGTCCCTGTATCACTTCAGTGAAGAACACATACAGAAATCACACACAAAAACCAGCCATATCTTGGGAAGACCTAAGAATAAGGAGTGTATTTGCACTACTTGTGAAGAAACTAAGTAAAATCCTTAGACTTAAAATAGAAATGTTTTGTATAAGTATCTGATGATTATTTCAAGAGCCATTAATATTTAAAAAGGAAATTGTCAGTGTATATTTGTAACTGCATTTTGCGGTAGTCTGATATTTTGTCACTACCCTTTGCATTTGGGCTAGAAATACATTAATCTTCACTTAAAAAGAAATTCCGTCCATTAAACAGCTGTTTCAGCTTAAAGCTTCTACCATATGTGCAGTGTTATAGTGGAAGAAGTACAGTTTCTTTTCTTAGTTTTGTCGTGTTGATGGTTTTTATTCACGTTAAATTACAAAAATAATTGCACAAAAAAATTGAAAATCACATTTAAAGTTGGGGTAATACTTGAAGCAAAACAGACTTCTGCTAATATTACTTCTGTAGTATTTTATATCAGAAAACCAAACCGTGCTTTTGACATAGAACAGCAGCCAGTAGGACACTGGTTCATTTTTTTGTATTTCTTTTTTGGTTTGATATTGTATGCTGAGTATGTACCTCTGCCATGCAGCTGTTCTCTAGCATGCATACACTGGTAAAAAAAAAAAAAAATGTAGAAAAAGCTGTAATTTAAAACTGAATATAGCGGCTTTACTGGAAAGAACAATCTTACAGAAAATAATTACTTGGAGAAATTGCAGCAATATGGAGGCATTTCTGTAGGGATAGGGATGATGAAGGGGAACACTGGTGTTGCTGACATAAATAACATAGATCTTATTTTCATGCCTTTTGCAGAGTTCATTCAGGAAATGTCCCACGCATCATTTAAAAAAAAATAAAAATCCACCACCACCCCTCCCTGCTCCCCCAAATTGTTTGATCTGAACTGTTTCATAATAATTTCGTAGTTAATGTTCACAAAGCTCAACTGGGACCAATTTCTCTTTTTCATCATACTTAGAAGAGTGAAACAGAATGAGAAGAAAGCATACAAAGTTACCTCTGTAGATACCATGTTGTTTTTAAGTATGCCTTACTTGTGAGTAGGATTTATACTGCAATGTTAAAAAGTGTACACACTATCTTGCGATGTAATGGAGCACAAATGATGCAGCACATCACGTCTACTGGTGTCAGTGAATTAGAAAACAAAAACTATTTCCAGTAATGCACATCTTAATATGAATGCTAATTAAAATTATGCATTTATGTTTAGATTTTTATTTTTTAAAATAGCTGCCGCAAGGCTGGGTCTGCTGACCATGTCCGTATGCTATTAAAAATACACTTTGGAGTGGACTTCTCTTCCTAGTCTCTGGGCATTTTCTCCTATGAGTAGGATTGAAATTGGATCTGGAATAATACTTGAAACTTCTTTTAACAACAACAGTGTGTTTCTGTCTTTTAGTATTATTAACAATGTTCTGTTGCTTCTGTATTTGTACTTTATGTTTAGATTTTTTTTAATGGTTATTGTATCTTCTCAGGACAACCATTCCCAGCTGTTTTTGATCTCATTTTTCATCTCTGGCTGTGCATGTAGCAAAATGAGTGCAGTTGTAGAGATCAAGCCTTTGCACATTATATGCAGAAATGTGCTTTGCATTCTCATTCACCACTTCCCACACCCCAGATGGGCTTTCAGCATAGACTTGTCACTGTGCTAGTGTTCAAGCCTCTTGTGCTGAATTTTTTTGGTCAAAAGTAGTATCTACAGTACTATGTACAACCTCACTTGCACTTACTGAAGTTATGTTTGTGTAGGGATATATTATGTGACAAAAAAAAAATCTGGAAGAAAAAGTGGAACTTAGGTACTTAACATCTAAACTACCTGTGCAGTAGAGGTTCTTCAAATTCCTTTTAAAAAAACCTTTTCCCTGTTACAGGTAATTGATCTGCCTTTCTATGCATATAGGGTTGCAGTAGTGCAATGGAATGAAGGGATTTTTTTTTTTTTTTTGTCATTTGTATTGTACCAGGAAGAGATGAGAAATTAACTTGCAGATGGGGAGGGTGAATAAATCCTGATCTTTATATGCTCTTAAGTAAGTAAGAGTATCTGTCATGGGTATTACATACTCTATACATTAGACCTTTTTAAATGTATGGTTACCAGGTGATAGTTAATGTGATAAATGTATGAACTATGCTTGGTGTAATGGTTTCAATACTGTAAAGGTGCAGCATATTTTTTAACCTGTCTAAAGCACACCCCCACCTCCTTTATAAGAGATATTTGGAAGGTGAGCATGAAATGTAGTAGAATAGATGTTGTGAAAACCAGGGTGATTATGATAGAGTTTGACATAGTGGTAAATAAGGTACATAGTCTCTTTGAGAAAGTTCTTTTATAAAGAAGGTGGAGTGTAGTTCTTCCAGTTCTCTTTTGTGATTTATTTTTTTTTTCCTGAACTAAGAAGTTATTAATTAAAAAAAAAATGTTCACTGAAGTCGTCTGTTTCTGTTTCTTCTGTGGCATATTCTTTCACCACAGAAATGGATGTGTGTGACATTTTCTCAGGACTGGTCAAGCTGTCAATGATTTGAATGTTGAGATTTTACAATGAAGCATCTTCCTTGAACTTGTAGTAACTGAAAATGACATGAGTTTTTTTTGTCAGTCAAAGAAACTCAATCTGACACTTGAAAGTTTATACCACAAGGGATCATTAGCAGATCTACAGGATTCGTAGCAAATGATGTAAGTTTAAAAAGTTACATGTTTGCAAACAAGGTGACTTCAAGATGCTAGTAAGGAAAAAAAGTTCACTTTTTAAAAAAGTGCATACAACTTAAATATCTTGCTACACTGTAGAGACTGACATGGCAAGCATTATAACACTACCAATGTTAACAGCAGACCAGAGAAAATGAATGTCATACTGTGCTAATCTTTATACCTTTGGGATTTTCAGTGATCTAATTCATATAAATGATAAGATTTCAAGTGGCTGCTATTAGTGGGACTTTTTAAAATAGAACTATTTCCCTGCTGAGGAAATAGAAGGACGTGTCTGCAGTTCTTTCTGCATGATGCTACAGTGAGGCCAGAATAGTTGAACTTCAAGTTGCAGCTTAGCATTCTAGGATTCTTTGCGCTGCTGTTGTTCCCACACTTGAAGCTAGGTGTCTTTAACTTGTTGTAGCCTATCTGTACAGCTGTTCTTAACCCAAGTGTCTGTTGTTCTTCAGACTAAGTTTAAAAGAGGCTCAAACTCATGGTTAAGTAATAGAAGAGTGAAAATGCTACATTGTTCTGTATGTTTTAAAGACAAACTGATAGACCTTAAGTCTTTTAATGGTTTTCATTTGTCCTGTACTTATATTTGTGGTTTTAAGTATTTTATGCTCCATTATAGCACCAAATGACCTGTAACTAATTTAGTTTAAGAGGATGCTGTTGATTTTTAGATGTAATGCCCTGCCAAGTGATCGGTGTTGGCACAACATAAGCACTTCATAGCTCTTCCTCCATAAAGAAAAGGGTATCAAGCTTATGATGAGAAAAAACACGGCCTTTTGCAACTGCAATACATGTAGCTGACAAAATACTAATCTCAACAGTTGGTTTTAATCTGAGAGTCCTCAGTATCTTAAGTATCAGCAACTCTGTAGGATAATTTGTGTTTAAGCTCTGTACTGTTTTCTTTGAAATTAATAGAAGCTTGGTATTGAAGGTCAAGCATTAGCTCATTCATTTCACAAAAAAAAAAAAAAAGCATCTATTTTATCTCAATTTCTAATCTTTGGTAGAATTGTGTAGTGCAGATGGCTTAGCCTACAGCAAGAGCTTAGGGAAGTAAGTGATTCAAGTACAAGGAGTTAGGCGGTTGAGAATGCTCCATTCTAAATTATGCTCTGATTTTTTTTTTTTATGGTCTCTTACAAAATTCTGCTGGAAGGGGGCCTTATTTTGTACAGTCTGCCCTCTAAAAATAAACCAACAGTCTCCGTGTTACTGGAAGCTAGGAAAAAGATCTTTTGGTTTTAAAAAGAATGTGTGGGGATTTTGCATTTTTTCCACCTATTTTATCTAACATTCTTTCTGCATGATGTTTGGGAGCTGAAATACCACTTACACAATTCCAAGGAATAAGTTCTGAAGAAAACTAATTATACTATTTCCCATAGCAATGCTTAATATGCAAAGATTGCTACTAAATCTGCTTTTCAGGTCATCCTTCTTTTCTTCACACTTCACCATTTTGACTTTCAATGAGGTAATTTCACCCTTAAGCTCATTAGTTTCCATAGGAAATGAATTATAAAAAATGCTAAGTGTGCCATATGAGGTTTAACATCAAAGACATTTCTAGACACACCATGAATATATGTTGAAGCTAGATTTGGTCTCTGTTGGGTATTCTTTTCAGTCCTGCTGAGTTTCAGTTGCTCGCTTTCGTTAGGTAAGTGTTGGCTTAGGACTTATCTTTTTCCTTGCAATCCAAATTAATCTTCAATTGTGTAGAATAAGATCTAGTAGCTGACTGCTTGGAATAGTTGAACCCAATGTGTTTAGTTATGACTCATGCGCCCTTCTTGTGGAGGGGGGGGGAAAAACAAACTACAGTTAAGAGTAGGATGTTTTATAACCAACTGCTCTTAAAGAAAAGGTAGGTTCCTGAAAGGAAACTTCAGCTCATATTTCTGCTAACAAGTTATAAATTAATTTTTATTTCCACTGCCACCACACCCCAAACTACATAGTGACAGTAGCTTAGGTACTACTTAAACCAGCCACAGTGCTCTGCTGAATGTTAGTCTGTATCCTGGAGGTTAGGATGCATGAGCTGCATGGTTAATCTTTCAGTTCTTCCCACTGAGCCTCTGTTCTCAACCATTTTAACTGCCTGACAGCAAAAAAAAAAATCAACACCTGGCACACAGGATTCTTGTCAGCTTGTATAGCTTCAAGCTTTTATTTTGAATCTCTATTTCCAACAATCCAAAAAAAATAAAGGGGGGGGGGGGGAATGCCCACAGTTCTGGTTCAGGGGGAGGAGTTGTTTTGTTTTCATTGCTTGTTTATTTTAATGTTCTATTCAATCTACATAACACACTGGCTGGAGGGAGTGCCCAGCATGTTACAGAGGTTCTTTTTTTTTTTTAAGTGTACATTATTCAAATCCAATTTTAGTGGGGGGAGGGAAAAAAACTTTTTGTTAGATCTATAACATTTTAAGACATAATTTCATTCACAATTGAACAGGAAAATTTTTCTTCCTCTTCAGCAAGTGTTTAGCATGCTTATCCCATTTGCTGCTTAGTTACAGTATGCAAAATAGCACAGTAAAATGACTGCGTTACCACAAAGGTAAAACTGCATCTCAGGTCCACAAGCTGTGAGGTTTTCTATCATTAAAAAGTTGCAGAATATCTCTCAAAAGTAATAGAGCCGTTAAGAGGAAACTTAAGTGGCACAGTAACATTTCTGTTTAAGAACTAATCCTAGTCAATATTTACAGCTCTAAAGCACTGAAGCATTAAAGCACTTTATTCCACCCAGAGCTGGGGGGAGGAGGTGTGGTGGGAAGAACTTCAAAATAGTTCCTCTTTGCTCTGTGAGGAGGAAAATCTATTTCCTGTTCTTTGAAGGTACGAAATGCAAGTACCTCTTTAGCAGTGCATTTTGGTGATCTGCCTAAAAATAATAGGAACTTCAAAAGGCAGGTCAAGAATTTAAGCATAAGTCTCCCATATGCTGTGCTCCTGGCTGATCAGGGTTGACCGGGAGGGAGGGAGGGGGTGGTCTTCAGTGCATCTGCAGCGGGTGCTGGTTTGGCATTAGGCTTTGCTATCTTTCAGGGGTGTAAGGTCCCATCTTTGTATAGTGTAGGATGTCTGCCACCCCTGTTCTGAGAACAAGCAGCGTTGTTCAATAGTGCGTATTGTTCAAGAGGAGAGCCTTTGGTTCCAAAGGTAGGTAGTAAAGAAAGTCCATGTAAACAACCCCTTGTTACCTACCTGAGTTACTGAGGAGGAACCAGGATCTAAACCTTTAGTATTGGACTGAGGGATGCAGCGGTTTTTGTGCTCATTTCATTGCAGCAACTGCTGCAGTTGGGCTGCTGTATTGGTGTACATCATGAGATGGCCTGGTACTCTGGGGCAAGGCATATACAACTTAGTATTTCAGCAAAATAAACTGTGTCATTACATTGCAGAAATGAATAGTTAAACACTCTTTTATTGAAAAAGTCACTTTTCCCAGCCCTTCACATGTAGGTGCTGTCAGTAACTGAACACAAATACTTTTCCAAAGTAGATTTTAGTAATTCAATCTCCAGAAATATAATAAATGTAGCATTGGCTCTGATTTACAATGTGTATGAATTTAACATTGTGGAAGTTATTAGAGTACTGTAGATGTTTAAATATTTTCTTGTCATAAATATATTAACTCTTCCCTTTGATTCATGTAACATTAATTTAGAAGAAAAAAAAACAACAAAACAAAAACAAAACTTGGAGCCAGACTCTTGTGCTTCAAAACTACTCAACACAGTCTGGTAATAATAAATGCTGACATCTGTCTGCTGTTCATTTTTGAGTCAACTGCTGAAGGGCATATATGGTTTTTGCTTCCACTGCTACAAGATGCAAGCCTTTTATGTCTACACAGACATGTACACAAAATATTAGGCAAAACCTACAATCTTGTGTTGCATATCTCAGACATTAACAGGTGGCAAATGGAAGCTGTAATAGCAGGTGAAATCATAAATAATTCAGTTAAATATCCCAGGAATCAAACTTAAATGCCTTCACATAGAAGGATTAAGATAACTCGATGCACAGTGTAGCTAATATAGGAGAAGACTTGTATGGGAGATTTCATTCTGGCACCTGTTTTATGACTTACTGTTGCCTTAAAACAGTGTCCTGCGTCAGCTGCAAAATACAGGAATCCCCTTTATAGGGATTTTTATTTATTTATTTAAGAAAGTAAAAATAATTTAAGTTGCAAAATACAGCTTTGTAGAGGTTTCTTTCATTTAAGAAAGAAAAATAATTCTAAGTTGAGAGTTGAATGTTCAGGATTTTCTTGAAAAGACAGAGAAATATCACCAGGAGGCATTAAAATAACAATTGGGTTATTAAAGGTAATAGGACAAGCAGGCTTCCCTTTGGTTCAGTGCTCTACTGAATGCTCTGAATTTGTGATTGGGGGGCACAGCTACTTACTAGTTCATTTTTAAAGAAAATGAGCACTCAAAGTTTGCCACACTTAATTTTGTCTTTTAAGTCTTGCCTGCTAAAGGAGGGGAAATAGTTTCTCTAGTCAATGTGCGTTACCAGTAATAAATAGCTGGTGGATATAGGATCAGAGCAGCTGCAAATATCCAAGTGTTGGGTACTGAAGGCTATTCCAAGCGAGTATTTCAGTGTTTTTGTACACATGCTCCTGTTGCCACGAGGAGTCACCTTAAAACATAGTGGACTGAAGTGTTTAAGCCTATGTAGATCTAACAAAAATAAAGCTAGTCAGACTTTCGTAGCTTGTCTGCACTCTAAAGAGTTAGGATATGAGATACTCATGGTCTTTAATATTAGAAATGCTAATGCTTGGTAAACTTAGAGCTAGAGTGCAGAAATTATGAAATGTTTAAAATTGTTTACAAAACAGTATGCAGACATGCATGATTGAATTCTTACCCTTGGCTTGGCAAGGCTTGAATTGTACGGGCATACCTACGAGCAGAATTTAACTCATAGCTTCTAACAGAAAGACTCAAGTGGTACCACAGTGACAGAGGACTGATTTACATTTTAGATATAAACCATGATGTAACTGTCTCAGATGACTTTCATGTCTCATTCCAGAAAAGATTTTCTGCAGTGTGAAATACCTTTTCAGAGAATACTTCCTTGAATAAAACACATCAAAATTCCATGCAGAAAAATACGTTTGTTAATGAGCAAAAGGGAAGATGGCATTTGTGCTGTGGTGTGGTACATATAGCCATAATCCCAAAGCCAACGGGTGGGAAGCAGAGACTACTCTTACAAAAGTCGTGTCCACGTATGGCTGCCATGCTTGGCACCACTTCCATTCAGATCATGTGCCTGCTGCCTCTGTTTTTGTGAACTGATGGTTCAGTCTTTCTGAGAGCATCATTGGACTGAGGCTTCACATACTGGAGGAGCAGCTAGGGTATCAAAGTTCTGTGAGGTCGCACTAGTATTAGCATCTACTGCTGACAAGCTCTGCTGGTCCCTGGAAGAGTTAGGGGCCTTCACCTGACCTTTGTATAAACCGGGAGACTTTGCCCAAAATGGAAGATTTGACATGAACGTGGCAGAACTGTTGCCCTCAGCAGTCAGAACCACGGGCTGTTTGTCTGGCACAGCTGGTGCATACACAGCATTTTGCTCAGAGAGATGATCTCCGCATTGGTTAAGATGTTCTGCTAAGACCAGAGGCTGCTGATCATCTCCTTCTTCAGAAATAACAAAAACTGGTTTGTTTTTATCTGTTTCTACCACAAGCTCTTTTGTTTTTGAACCATTGACCAAGTTGATTTTCAGGGCGTTGGAGCTCTCTAGAGTATTTGGGGGGCTTTGGCTGTTAACTGGCGATACTGCCCCTAGATGTCTTGAGGGATCCAAGGACCTCACACGTTTGCTGTCAGGGGAACCAGCTAAAAATCCAAAGTAAGGGTTCCCAAACCTGGATTTCTTCAAGTTGCAGGAGCTTAGCTTCCGCTGCCTTTGTGCAGACAGAGTGAGGGGGTATGAGGCATTGCTGGCAGATGAATCAGAGTAAACTGTCTCTGAAGCTCCTTCTATCTCAGTGGCAGAAATCACCTTTCTGGTCGGAACACCTTGGGTTCTTGCAGCTGTAGGAAAAGCCTGTACAAAATAATAATAAATTAGTAGACATGCTTTGAAAAGAAACTCTTAAGAAACATTAATCCCAAGGGCACTAAAAGTTAAAATTCCTTCTTAAGATAGAGGTAATATGCTTTCTTTTGCAAAAACCTATGTTATTACCCTAAAAAAAAGGAATATCCTCTGTTAACTTTGTAACAAGTGCTGTTTGCTGATAACCATCAGTGAGACCTACATATCCCGCCCACACCTATAGCCTTCTTGTTATGCAATAGTAATATGTCAAAATTAATTTAAAGTATAACCATGAAAAAGGGAATATGTCGGAAAATTCAATGAATGCAGATTTTTAGCACTTCAGGAAAGCTTGAATAAATTACAATATGGTTAGGCAAAAGAGTTTCCCATGCACCAAGCAAGATGGGCTGAAAAGTGTGTTGCGTTTACAGGTTGGAGAGGCAAAGCAGTAAGGGCAGGAGAAAATGTGGCCCACCAGCAAGCAGATAGGGCACAAAAGCTGACCACCCCATACTCCTCTCCTAGCAAGACTTACACTGTTGTCAACCAGCTTTGTGAAGGGACTATTGGTGGTCCAGCTACACCATTTTTTCTGTAACTGTGGTAATGGAGCCAGGAAATCATGGAAAGTGCGGGCACTCCACGTGCGTTGTCTGGGGTAATGATTTTCCATCTGAATGTTTCCCTTCTCAACCGTGTCTGCTCCTGCAGCCATTGGATTAGAAGTCAGCCAGTCAGATACAGAGGCTGGGCTTGTGACACTTCTTTTTAGGTTTTTGTCCTGAAAATAGTAAGTAAAGATCATTTACAAAACCTGTTGTCAAAAGGTTTTAAAAACACTTTAAAAATAGGCCTTTAGTGCAAGTGAGTGATTTCTTCAGTGGCTCTTTTCCCAGGACAAGACACAGGAATACAATTTCTGTTCATTTCTCTTCCAGCATGCTGTGTGGGATTCACTGGCTTACTGGACAGCAGTTTTACTTTGTTTCTTCTGTTTCAGGTTTTACACTGAACTGTGAAATTTCAGTCATATAAGAAACAAAATCCTACCACTAACTGCATATATCAAATACCTAAAGCTTCATTACACCGAAGATATCTGACAGATTACAGTACTAAACTTCACAGTGCAAAACATAATTCTTCCACTCTGCTAGGCTCTTGGTAGGCTCCAGATGTGTTTTGTCAAACAGAACTCCAAGGGGGGGATGAGGCCCACTGGAAGAAATCCAGAAGAAAGCAACAAGAGACTCAGAATGTCTAAAAAATGCATGATTCAGGAGGAAAGACTAAATTAAGTGGTGCTCTTCAGTCTGAGTTAGGGAAGAATTAAGAGAATACAAAGAATTAAAACAAAGAGAAAGGCAGTAATCTGTTCTCAATGTCTGTGGTGAGTGGAACAAGAGACATAAGGCCCAGAGTAGAGCCAATTTCACATAAGAAATGTTTTTTCAGGTGGAAAACAGGTTTTAGCAGGAGAATAAGAAAGATGTCTAGACAGGTGTAAAATTGGCATCATCAGGAGCTGAGCACATGAAATCATTCTCACCAACTCTGCATATGAGCAGAATTGCTCTGTTGAATTCACCTGTTGTTCATAGAAGCCTCCTGTTCCACAACTCTATATGTATTTTTAATTTTCAGCTGTGTTAATATGACTGTCATGAGAAGAATGCGACATTCACATTCCCAGAGTTTATGAAGTCCTTAAAGAGGCTCTGAAATAAATCCCACCATGTCCTGGATTTAAAAGTCCTGAGAGACCAAAAGCTTGTCATTTGTTGTTTCTGATAAACAGAATCTCCTAAGTTTCTACAAATCAAAGAAACTATTCAGTTACAATGTCATATTGGAAAAGGATGGGCAGAGACAAGGAATGAGCTTCTCTGTAGGAAGCTGGCAGAGGGTGTATTCAGGCTCTGGATAAATTTGTTTCAATATTGAGCTCTTAGTCTCAGATTTGATTAAAGTAAGAAACTTTATTTATACATTTATAATCCAGCTGTCTTCTACTCAGAAGCCTTTTCAGGCTGTCTAAGGGTTTATTATTTTGATGGTTTTGAGACAGATGTACTGGGAGCAACTGTCGAGATGAATAATGTATTTTCTAGATTTCTGAAAATCTTTTAGGGAAAAAAAATGTGATTCTTAAACATCCATGTAAAGACTGTTAGTCTTTACTCAAACCTGTTCATCTGGAACTTGTCTGAATAGAAGTAACAGGTCATAGGTGTAAATCAGCCTAAGGCTGAGTGATGACTTAAACCAAAAAGGACTTAGAAATCCATGACCCTCCTGGAGACACCGTGTTCCTCAGAAGCCACCTGAAAGACACTGGTTCCTCTTGCATCATCAGCCCTGCCCTCCATTTCCTCACAGTAGTCCCCAAAACAGAGAGGTGTGGTTGTTGTCTCAGGTGTTACCTTCTGACAGGAGACTGATTTCATCAAATGGATTTTAAAAGCTAAAAAGCAAAAGCCCATTTATGACTGGTGCCTGCCTAGCAAAGCTGAGGATCACTCTTACTGAAAGGCATAAAATCAAGAGGCCACCATTCCTCAGTAAAAAGATTTGGACTTTTTTTTTGTTTAAATTAAAAGTCTTTGCCGTTTGCTTTGTCTAGATGAGCATTCTGGGTGAGATGAATCTAAAGACATTATTTACTGTGCTGTACAGGCTCAGCATTTCACTGGTCTTTTCACATGCAGCCCTGCCAAGAGAGCAGCTAGGCCCCAGAAGGTAACTCATGGAGTTACACAGCCCTCAAACACTGTGTACCTACCCTCTGCAGGGCTCAAAGACAAAAATCAGAAGCTGGATGGCCAGATTCATCATACACCTTAGAATATACACCTAGAAATGTAACTATGAACATAAATCATCTTTATGTCTAACATTTAGTAACCTAAGTAGACTTAAGATAACACTTAAGTGCAGGTGTGCAAATCATCTGCTGGGCTCAATTTCCACCCCAATTAGAGAGGATAGTTTTCAGCTGTGCTGAAAAAGACAGTGCTTTTTTTTAAAGGTGGCATTCACTCTCCTTGATTTTTTTTTTGTTTGTTTGGGTTTTGATCCTCTGGAGCTTTGGTTGAGAGCGCTGTAAAAAACGGATATCACTGAGAAGGAGCAACATCCTGAGATAATATTGTGGTAAATCAATTTAATTCTGTGCATTATGTTCAGTTAGAGTTGCTGTAACACTATATTACATGTGTGTATATAGACATACATCCTCTTCTGGCTCGCTCGTAGAAGGCATGATATAAAAGAAATGTTTTGCTGTAAGTGTGCTCTTCATCCTGACTAAAGCAGGGGAAAGAGGAAGGGAAATGGGTTTCCTCTCTGTCTAGAAGCTGTATTTGTAAGTGGCTGCCACCAGGTGAAGCTCTCTCCACTGGAAAGAAGGAGCAAGGAGTGCTGGGGTTCAAGGGTGTCTCGGGTGCCAATACAGTTCATGTGCCCTGCTCCTCAGAAGGTAATGTACTTGGGCAAGGGAAGGTACTGGATTTTTTTTTATTTTTTTTTTCCTTTTTTTGTGTGTGTGTGTTAATCAGCATGGTTGGCTGGAGGGGAAGCTTTACTGTATGATTTGCACTGATGTGGGAAAATTCTGACCAGTCTGACCCCCTGGATAACATACTAATCAAGTGTGGGGATACTGGCTGCTTTTGTTCCATAAACTGTGACAGTATTGTATGGACTGGTCCTACAGCCCGCTGGCAGACCATTGCATTGTCACCTATAAGATCCAATGTAGACTTCTGAATTTGATCCTATCTAAGCTGGGAAGATTCTGGCTTTTGAGGGATCACAGCCCACATAAGTTCAAAGCAGCTCAGTCTGATGGTCAGGAGTACTGCCTGGTTAGATCACTACCATTCCTGCAAGCTAGGCAGGAACTGTTAAGTGAAGGAACACGACAAATGCTTTTCAAGAAGGACATCCTGTGGCTTGCTGGGCTTCTAGAGATGCCCAAGAGCATTCCTACCTGTATTCTGTAGGTGGTAAAGCTCAGCCCACTGGCTCCAGGTCCAGCAGAAATAATAAACACTTCATCGCTTCCTGTCTCAGTAGTCACTGCAGAGGTGGAAGAGGGCACATCTGGGTCAGTATCCTGAGGAGACCGTTCTATGCTGCCTTCACAGGAAGTGACTGAGGAAAAGAAAATCCATAAAGACTGCTTGGGAGAGTCCAAAACATCTGTTCCCAACTCATCCATTATAATCCCTCTTCCCTCACCTTTCCCTCTCCCCAGAGAATCTAGACCCACATCTGCCTGTTGCACCAGTCAGAATAAAATACAAGCCAAGAGTTTGCTCTCCTGAAACTGCAAGCCTTTAAAAACAAAACAAAAGGTGGTGGGTGAGGGGAAGAAAGAAACACCCTTGGGTCTGCTGTCTAATAAAGCCAGACCCAAACTGAAATCCCTCATACTAAACGCATAAGGTTTTTCTGCAGATCAGAAACTTGAAGAGTTTCTTAACTCATTCTTTATTTGTTGTTACTCATTCCTATTAATAGTGAGCTTTGATTTTGTTACAAGTGCTTACAAATCCTTTTTGCTTGAGCCGTGGTGATGCTGCTCCCTCAGGCAGCTGTACGTTCCAGCCATTGCCATAGGTGTATGTGCATGTTTGCATCCCCAAGGTCTGTACTTTAGGTCCAGGCCCGGAGAGCTCTGGCTTCTGGCCATAACCTTCTTAATGACTTTTGGCAGAACAGAATTAGCTTTTTAGGAAGGTATCCATATGAGAGATGTGTATAAAAGTTGATGGTTTAGTGGAAAACTGATGGTGTGTGGCAGTGCACCGTGAAGTGGCTCCTTGTTGGCCTTTGACCAAAAGGTTTGCTGACAGGATTAATGTGTTGTGACTCAAGATTTCAACAAGTGACAATATCTGCAGCTTGGCTGGAGGACTCCCTGTTCTTGTTCTGGAAACGCACTGTGAGGTAAATATCGTTTAAAGCAGCCTCATCCATAATGCCCTGCAGAAAAATTTAGCTCCAGGAGTCCAAGTTGTTCAAAGCCAACGAAAGCACTGTAAAACTCATCCTTACCCAGACAAGGTTAGATGCAGGGCAGATGAGTCTTCCACAATTCGTGGATGATTATAAGCTCTGGTTGTAGCAGCCTGAAGCAGACAGATTAGTGTTGCTAACACAGTGTCCCTGCAATGCTCTGTGCTATGACAGCTTCTGCTGGCAGTGTCCTGGAGCTGTGCCTGTGTGTGCTCCTTGCCAGGAGAATTGCCCTACCAGTGAGGGGGGGAGAGCAGCAAGGGATATTCCCACAACAAAGCCTTTCTGCTGTGAAGTGGCTCTCCAGCTGTGCCTGGGCGAGACGGGGAGGAGGATGGCAAGGAAGGAATGGTCTGATTAGCAGGCCAAGGCCTACAGGGTGCCCTGACCCACCCCTGCCAGTGCGCCGCGCTTACCCGCCTGCTCCCGGCTGACAGAGTGGTTGTTGTTTTCATTCTCCCGACTTGGCACCACAAGCTGGAGCTCATTGATATCAACGGCGGAGTTCTGGATCCCATTCTACAACTCAGAACATGCCCCAGTAAACATCGTCAGATAAACAGTGCAACAGCCAATATGAAAGAGAGAAACAGAAATTGCTGAAGCCATTAGCACTAACCTCCTGGTCACTGCATGCGTTGGATGAGCTCCTTTTGGGGCACGTTCTCTGCCTGAAAAGGAGAGACAGCAACAACAACAAGAAGCCCACAAGTGAGTTAAACCCAGAGAAGGGAAGCTGTCAGCGGTGCTTGTCCTGCAAGGGTGGCCTAGCAGGTTACGAGCTGTCCGGCCTGCAGGAGCATCCAAAACACTCACCAAGGCTCAAGGCCTGTAGGCCAGGGTAAAAACTGATATGCTCGTGTAGTGGAAAGTCAGCTGAAGAAGAGAAGGATCTGTCTTCTTCCCATGATCACCACAAAACAGAGAGCGGAACAGAGTTCAGATCTCTTTAAAGTCCTACTAGCCTTCCCCCCACAGGCTGTTCTTTCATGTCAGAAACTAAATCGCAGAACCGAAATCCTTCCTTTGGTCTGAGCAATGACATTGTTCTTATCCTGTTATACAGAGTATTTCATCTGTGTAGTCGGTATTGCATGCTGGATTATATTTAGCAAGCAGAGAACATCAAATGTTCATCTGTATGACCATTTTATTAATGGAAACTGCTATGGCAGATGGTTACCAGCTAAATATGCCTGTTGGGATGAGGGGAAACAAAATCATGTTCTTAACATTTTTTTTTTTTTTTTTTTAAGTTTTACTAAATCTGACATTCTGAAACATCTAGTGTTATTTACATCTTACTCATCCAAAATGTAAACATGTCATGAAGAAAGGCTGAACATGATCATGACTGAAGCAAGTATATTTTATTTTGGTGTACGGCAGTTCTTCATGGGACAGTGCAGAAACACACAGCAGTGTTAATATATGATGTGACCTATGTTACTATTTTTCCCTACTAGCTATGCTGTTGGGTGGCATATTTCCTCTTGCTGGCTTCCATGCAAGGTTTGTGGTGGTGTCTTTTAAATGATGTGCTGAAGTCAAGATCGCAAGTTTTCAGGCATCATTTCATTATTGCTTCTCTCTAAGACCTGGGGGCTCAGACGACACCTGATGAGTCTGGCCAGGAGTCAGCATGTGCTCCATCTCAGGCATAAGGTTTCATTCCTTCACCATATCATTGGAACTCTTAAAAAAAAAAAGGCTTATTGAAAGTGAAACAATGGAGGGGGAGGAAAAAAAAAAAAAGTATGGTGTCCCCCCAGTACTATTCCTAATGAATATGGAGGAAACTACAGAAAGAGGAGAGCAAGTTTGCACTTCTGACTTTAATTGAGAAGGACTCCAGATGGATAGTTGTTACTCCAGGAAGCAAGATCACATCAGCTGCCACATGGGCTTTGCCACGGTATGCAGGGCTGCTTCAACTCAGTGGTTTGGGGAGAGGGAGCAGCAAGAGATTTCTAAGAAGTGGTGTTTCCTAATTGGAGGATTAAGATCAAGCCAAGCAGGAAATGCTCTTGAGTAGAACATGCATATGTAAATATGCCCCCCACACATACACATGCACACACACACCAGAAGTTCTTATTAGCCACCAGAACCACTTAAGCAGGCGGGATTGAGTAAAACATGACCCAAAATAATGAATTAGCATAGTGGTCAAGGCATCCAGATAGATAGCGTAAGAACTGTGCAATTTCCTGCTTTTTCCATATTACATTTATATTTTCTTCTCTTACCATATCCCTACTCTTTCCTACCAAAGCCCATTTACTCAAATCTCAGAATCATAAATATTCTTGTTTCAAATAACTGATGTGTTACAAACATTTATTGAAATATTCCCACCTAAGGATTGAAGACCAAAAAGGGAATGTTCTCTTTTAAGAAAAATAAATAAATTAGCACACATTTCTTCCACACTGAACACCAGGCCTTGTCTACCAGACTTGTTGGTGAACTGGATGGTCTCACTTCTGAGTTTATTTGACCTCTTAATGTGACAGACAAGATACTCAAATCCTTGGAAACATGACTGGAAATGTGTTTCTCTGAGTCCTATATACAGATGTCCCACTTATAAGATATTCATATTCTCTGGGACAAAGCTAAAAAGATGAAATATCCATTATAAAAGTCTCAGCAGCTGATAGTTGATAAACTAGGATAAACAGTGCAAGTTTTGCACTAAGAAATGTCAATACCTTACACAGATCTGGTTCTTTTCCATTTTTTATAAATGTGTTTTACAATATTTAGCAGGCACCATAGCTATCTTGAAAGCCACACTGCAGTTTGGCAGAATGAACCAGAGGGACAGTAAGGTGTTGCCAGTTTTCCAGAAAATATCAGTTTTCTGTGCAAGGACAGTAGAAGAAGGGAGAACAGGAGAAGGAAGAGTCCTGTTCCTCCTGAGATTTCAACTAGGATAGTAAAGTGTAACTGGTTGAAATATCCCCTGTTTAACTTCTTCCCTTATCATGCTTTGGGTATTGAGTGTCTTATTTCCACCGAACAGTTTGATTTACTGTCAAGAACTAATGCACACCAAGGCTAAGGATTTCTAGATTTGGCCAACAAAAAGTTCTGGTGGAAACTTGAGATTTTTTCTTTCTATTCAGAGCTACAGCTAAAGTGCTTGGAGAGATGCTCTAATCTGCAGGACTTGGGCCCTTAGTCTTTCTTTACTTCTCTCTCCAGACGCACTGCACCTCCCATGGCATGCTGCAGTGCCTGGCCACCAAGTAGATCTGTGATTTAGATCAGTGCATAGCTCACACATATAAAATACCCACTGTGCCATTTTCCATCACTTAAAATAAGGTGCATTTTTAAAAAAGTTGCTTAAACCTTCCCAAGTAAGGCAAAAATTTAAGTCTGTTGAAAGCTTTGTGAAAATTGCCCTGTGTTCCCTAGTAGGCAGTTCCTTCTATGTCTAGTTACATTTCTAACTAAACTAGCCTCTTGTAGAGAGACAGGAGCAGGGGACACAGCTACAAACAGGCAGGTAGGGGGCTCTGGGTTCTGCTTACCATGAGAATGGCAGAGAAAAGCCCTGGTTTTAGCCCAGAAGTGACTAGCATCCTCTAGGAGGGTGTCATAGGAGGAAGAAGTTCCACCCCCAGGTGAAGATCAGGCTGCAGGCAGGGCAGCTTGCATGGAGTGAAATGGCAGCACATAACAACTTGATGAAATAGCTGTACGTGTAGACGGGTTGTAATTGGAAACAGGTCACTGGCAGGCTATGCAGATGTAATATGCAGTTACAATCCATGGATTGCAACCATTGAGCAAAAGTCTGGCTGCACTGGACAGGATTAAAATTAAATAAGGTGGATGTGTCTCTTGTTTTGGGGGCTTGGGAAAGAAAATAAAAAATACCCCATTGCTTGAGTCAGGCCTCATGGCCAAAAGTAATTAGAATTATTGGCCAACTAACAACTGAAGCTTTCATTTCCTCCCCAAACAGCAAACAAAAGCTGCAGTGTGGCAGAGACTTGGAGTTTCCCCAGAGAGCTTTGCCCTGGCTGAATGCAATGAGCCTGAGCAGACTCTGCTGACGACTTGGTGCATTGGACTGGCAGTAGGTGCCAAGCCTGGCCTGGGCCATTTCTAACCCTGGCAAAGCTAATCCCCTGCTACTTTTAGCTGAGCAAGAGCAGCAGATAGAAATGGCAGAATCGCAGCTAAATGCCAATGTGGTACCAGAGGAGCAAGCAGAGCACGAAGAGAAGTGAAAGGCAAGTTTACAGGGCCAAGAGCTTGAGGGTCACTCTTGGCATCTCCTTTGCAATGGCATATTCCAGCCAGGGCCAGCATTGTCATGCCTCAGAGAGCTGGTCGCATTTCTGAATGTGCTGTGTTATTAAAGCATCTTCACTTCTTCCCTCACCCCACCCCTTGCAGTCTTGACATTTTTGGCAATGAGGACAAGCTATGGCTAAAACACTTCTGACACCTGATGTCAAGCCCCTACTTAGGGCAAGAAGCATAAAATAGAGCTTGGTGGTCTCAAACTAAAAGCAGGTTAGATGTGCTTAATGGTCTCTGCAGTCTTATTCTAAGCTTTGTTTAAAAAAAAAAAAAAAAAAAACAAAAAAAAAAAACTACACAGCTGGAAAGTGTAGGCGAGCTCCAACCAGTGCCAGTGGTGCTGGGGCCAGAGACAAATATCCTTAAAGCAGTTAGGGCAGGAAAGAGGGAAAAAGAATTTTCCAGTGCAGCCTAAGTGACGTGCTCGGCACAGGTCATGGCATTGTTTCCACACCACAGATCTCACAGGGTTTAAGTCTAGCAAGAAATAAAAGTATATTGTAATCAAGGCCTCCCTGAAATAGCGTGCAGGGAACATAGGCAGCTGGCATAGCAAAGAGCCTTTCAGAAGACTAAAGGACTAGGGATAGTTCTCTCTATATACAGCCAATATCTGACAGATATATTTTCCTTTTTTTTTCTTGGCAAGATGTTCTCAGTGACCAGAACATATAACTTTTTTTTTTTTTTTTTTTGGGAGGGGGGGTTGTATTAAGTTTTCTCTGTTGGTCAACTATAGAATATTACCATGTTTTGTAAATATCTGAGAAGCAAAAAGCCAAATTGTACACTACTGCCAGTGGAATCTCACATTGCTGGTGTACTTTGGTTTGAATAATACTCAGCTTCATGGATAGCTGCAGTGAAATTAAATAGGGAAAATGGAGCAAGAACAGCCTACTCGACATGTGTATTAGCAAGACTGCTGCCATAGCAAAGGCAGCATGTTTCTGCTGCTTTTGAAGTTTGGCAAGGGTATAAAAATGAAGTATTTAGTATCTGGAAGACATTTTCCACCAGACGTTTTCCTTTAGAGCTAGCAAAAAAAAAATTGTGGTCTAAATTAGTATTCTGCAAGCTCTTTAAAAAGGAAAAAGGTTAGTTAGATGTAACACATGCAAGTTTAACTCTTGCAACTATGAAAAACCCAGACCCTGAAAGCAGGAATTTCTATACACAGCAAGGGAGATTATATTTAAGCTCCACCACCTTGCCCACATTTTCTCATTCTCAGTACAGTGGTGGCCTATATTTTGTATTTATTCAGCACAGCTAGAAATGCAGCCTCCAAAGGACAAGGAAAACAAATTACCTTTATCAAACCAACCTCAGCTACTAGGAGTTGCTGGGCCATCCTGAGAACTTTTGTGTTGGAGGATCCAAAATACTTTAGGTAGAGGATACAGGAAGAGGGGACAGACCAGTTGAATGCTGTCACTGTGAAACAAATGCTATTACTAATGCTCAGGCACTCCAGCAGAGCCCTACAAGGGGCAGTATTTGTTTCAGTTTGCCTGATGCTTCCATTGCAGTCAAAATATTTGAAAAATACTGTTTGTTTTGAGAAAAACCTGGGGAGCTTATGCTTTGCTTTGAATTTGTTGGAAGGAGGAACAAAAAAAAAAAAAAAGCAATGTTTTTACAGAAATGTTTTCACTAGAGTTAGTAAGAAAAATGCAAACGTGCTGGGGGGTGGACAAGCTTTCTCCTGATAGATATATCAGGAGAAAACAAATAAAAGCAACTGACTGGAGAGGAATGTTTTCATCACTGGCTGGTTTTAGCTGTTTAACTGGTTAGCATCAGGACCTGGAAACCAGCTGCCCAAGCTTCAGCTCACTTGGCCAAGTCATTCCAGATGACCTCTGTGGACAGGCACAGATACCACAGCACATCGTGTGGCTCTTCCCCTAGCAGTGACCGGGATGTGTAGGTGACTGCTTACCTCCTGAGGTGCATTAGAATTTCAAAGTTTGAGTCGCTTGAATAGAATTTGCTTCCAATTGGAAAATGCTAGTTAATGTAGGTAACAACATGTTAATTCCAAGTGGTAGTATTTTAGCTGCTATTTACTTTTCTGCAAGGTGCTAATGTGCAGTGCTCAGCCTGCTTGAGATACTCAGGAAAAGGTGATCTCTCTGTTCTGCATTTGTCCCCAGTGCAGCCAGTGTTCCAAAACTGAGAAACAAGTTTCAAAAGCAAATAATGACCAAGGAAGTCCTCACTCTCCAGGTGTTTCTGCAGGAAAATAAAATAGATTGGAGGCAGTGGAGCTGTAGATCTGGGAAAGAAAACTGTGGAGCATGTGGCAGGAATAGAATCTGACTTTGATTTCCTCTATAGCTACACACTACTGTACTTAAAGGACAGTAAGCATTAGAAGAGCAAAGGAAATGTATATTTGTTTTCTGGTCTTTCTCGTCATGCACAGATAATGTCACATGCTTCAAAGGCTCAGACATGCATCATCTTACCTGCAAGCTATGCAGAGGGCAGAGAGCAAAGCCAGTGCAAAGAAGACAGTCCCTGTTAAAACTGCCATCATCATCATGTTTTCATTTCTTTCTTGCCTCACAGCGTCTACAGTGTTGGGTTCAGTGATGTTCTTGTATTCAAAGAGCATTGCAAAGCCTCGGCCCCGGTCAGTGGTGGTAATTAGCTCCATGATAACCTCCACCATTTCCAGAGATGAACCAAAGACCATGGTTTTGTTTAAAGGTGAATTTGGTCCACAGAAGCGAGAGGAAAATGTGATGAGATCAGAAACATACAATACATCATGGGGACAGACATCCACTGCTGACTGTGGGCTGGAAGAGATTTCCACTGGCAGTACCGTTGTGGGGAGAGTCCAGCTCTCTCCCAAAACTTCATCTCTCTCACTAGCAGCTAGGCGGGCAAGCAAAGTTTTGCCTTTCAAATCTTCCTCTGTTTCTCGGTCACTGGTATTTTGTCTCTGCATCGTGGCACCACTCGCCACAGAGAATGACAGTTCTTCTGTTTGGGTCTTGGTGATCGCTTTGGGTTTCTTCATCTGTTTAGACTGGTTTTCTTCAGATGCTTGTTTGGCTTCATCTTTCTTTGAGGCAGCTCCTGGAAATTGTTCCAGGTGACCAGAAAGCTCTTTTGACTGATCTCCTGTGCTGCTCAGATTCTGAGCCACCTTCGACATCCAGGTCTGGAGAGAGGATTCAGTGGTATGGAGAGTGAAGTCTGGGTTTTCCTGAGGAGGGGATGTGTCCTTACTTTCCGTTACAGCAGGGGCTGAAAAACCATCCCAGGGGGGCGGAGTTTCGCTAGAGCTTTCAAAAATGTCAAAGTCAAAAATTTCCAAGATGAGATGGGTTCTCATGGGAATGAAAAATTGCCAAACACAGTGCGTCCCTGGGTAGTAGTTGTTTGGAAAACCTGGAGACAAAATCAGGCCTCTTTCCATTGATTCCACCACCGCACCACAGGAATAATATACCTGGGAAATTAAACAAATAAGCTTACATCTTGCCAGAGACAATATACAGGATGCAGCCTGCTAGACCTACTGAAGGTCCTATCCTTCCCCTTTAGCAACTGGTATAAGATAGCCTCAAGAAGTGGAAATTCATTAAGCTTGTAAAAGTCTACCTTCTACTTTCACATTTAGAACATTAATCTCTAATATGGACAGCCATTCTTAAAGACCATGCAAGTATATATTGAATGATCAACCTCTGCAGAAATGTAATCTAGATGAGTAATTAATTTCTATTCCTCTTTTTCTGTTACTGATCATAATAGCATCAATTTCTGCTTTTGGCTAAGAGGTGTTCCCAGGTTATTGATTACTGAATACATTACTTGATGACATACAATTTTTTCACCACACAAAAGTGTCATCCTAAATGGCTTGTTGTGTGTTAAAAATCTTAGGAAGCTAAAGAAAAATTGTGTCATCACAGTATCTTGAACTCTGTGTTATTTTCATTACAAAACGATTTTTTCAAATGTAAAAAGGCCCTCGCAGTGACGATTAAGCATGATTCATGCAACCAACTCATCTTCTGTTTCAAAGACATTGTCTTATTTACTTCAATAAGCAGTAAAATCTAGGTGGTTTTGATTGGGTAAATTGTCCTTTAAATGCACAGCCTCTCAAAATAGTGATGGCAGATATCAGCTCTCACTAGTAAACTAGCAATCAACATGCATTTTGCGTAACAGTGATAGTCCCATGTGAAATTTGTTATTTCTTCTTTCTCCATAAATAGTCTTCACGGTCCAAATAGGAAGAAATCCACAAATAGTTGTGCTACCTACCATTTTCCTTGTTTCTAAAGGTGTATGAGGCTGTTTTCCCCATATCATATTTACACTGACCTTCTCCTAAAGATGCTCTCAGAGCCTTTTTTCAAAATTCTTTCATAAATTTGGAGAGCAGAGAGCCCTTTCTCTGCCTTGGGCGATTGTTTTTGAAAAGGAGAAATAATAAGGCAGAGGTACTTAGGTCACAAGCCCCATCTAGGAGCATGTGTTTACTAGCATTAATTGGAAAAGAAAGGGAAGGCTTTGGGGGTTTGTTTTTCTTTTTTATTATTATTATTGGAAATGATTTGTCGTCTTGGTCTGTTATCTATTTAAACACAAAGGAAGTTTGGCAGTAGAACAAACAAAGCTTATGAAGTCCATATAAAGCCACAAAGATCAAAATACTCAATTTTTTTCTCTTGCTCCTTCCCTTTGGCCCATATTGAAATGGAAAGAAAAAAAATTGCAATGCCGAATGGTAAAAGCCCTTAAGTGAAAACAAAAAGCCAGACCTGTTCTGCAAGGCATAAACTTTGTTTTCCAGCAGGTGCTTTTCATATTCAGAGTAATTCCAGGGTAGGTGTCAGGGTGGCAATAAAAAAGGACCAAAACAGCAAAGTGGGTAGAAATTGTTTTCCGTACTACAGATTGAAATCCAATCTTTGACTTTTAAAAGTGTCACTTAAATCAAAGGTTGTACTAATTATAGTGGAATAAACTACAGGCTTCTAATTTAAGGCACCTGGACTATGGCTTGAAGTCTCAAGTGAAGAAGAAACCATATTCATGCACCCAGATCATATTATTTTCTGTGAATGCTTTAGGTGTCCCACAGCATGTAATGCCAAAATAGGTAAAGAGAAATTTAGAGATCTTTCCTCTAGGAGGTAATTTGTTGTTTTTCTGATCTAAATTAGTTAATTCATGGTAAAAAAATCCAGCCAAAAACAGAAAAACTTTGTCAATTTAGGAGGATACGAATCCTAACATTTAGTTTCATTTCCTAATTTACTTTGGAATTACAGATACATTTACTGTTGTTTTGGGGATTTTACTGAAAACTAGCTGATTTCCAGTGATTATACCCTTTCTTCTGTTAGGGAGAGGGTTACTCCTATGCTAGGAAGAAAAAGGGCTTCTCTGTGATTTCCTTCTCTCCTGGAGTATCTGTGCAGACATGCCTTTGTTCTCCGTCTTTTGAGCTCACTCTTAAATATTTGTATACCAAGAACTAACAAATAATGCCTAACTTTTCATTTAAAAGAAGTACCCAGTTTTGGAGCCAGAATGTGCATCAGAACTGCTGCTATTGAAAGGTACTCCTGGCTGTAGGAGGATTACACATAGGCTCAAACTTCCTAAATTAGCAGTGATTGAGGGTTGAGATTTTATTTTGAGAAATATGTGAACTGACCTAGTTGTCTTTTTTCAGATACTGAGAAGGCAGTTGGAAGCATTCACAGCCCCACCTCTACTACCAGAAGATTTTGTTAACACCCAAAAGTAGCAGCCATCAGCTCAGTGGATCTTGTGTGATTAATCACTGAAGTGTTGAATGGGTAAGTGCATTCTTATAAATCCCTCGCCCCCACTCTCAAGAGACGTTCATATTCCTGCCTTCATTTTCACTTGAATCTGTCATCATTTGGAGACTCTGTGTATGTCCATGGAGCCTCAGGTTCAGGCTCAGATGTTTTTTGTTCGCCTGCAAGACACGTGGCTGCCAGTCAGCAGCAATATTTAGCTTAATCCCAACAGGTACCCTGTGTCCACAGACCTAAGGACGGTGGATTTGTGCAACACATGCATTCCAGAAATATGGTTGAAAGGTCATGGCAATAGGGCAATATTTCATTTATTATGGCTTGGGAGACTGAAAACCTCCAAGATTTGTTTGGAGAACAGGAAAAAAATAATACACAAGGGACAGCAAATGCAAGACAGATCTGGGGGGGGAGGAAGAGAGGAGGGAGGATTTCTGATGAGTTTATAATCCACGACTGAATTACTGACAAAACTGTTTAGTTCATTTACATCATCCATTATGAAGGCTGAATTTCATCAATTAGACACAGATGTTCCCTTCCTCAGCAAGTTATAAATTCACAGGCTTTTGACAGAGGCATGCAAAAAATTTGGCACATTTTTAATCTTTGCAAATGATAGGTTGTTTTTTTTAAAAGCAACAGTTGATATATGCCTACCCCAATCAGACCAATTATGAAAAGGGTGGGGATTTCTTTTTTCTTTTTTTTTTTTTTTTAATCTGTTCAGAAGATAAGCTCCTGAGTGTGTTGATGAGAGGCACATCAAACTCACGTGGGTTCAGAAGGGACCTCTTCAGAGGAATAAGTTTTTTTGGAAGGCAGCAAGGGTTGCAGTTTTCAAGCATACAAAGGAGTGTGATTGGCAGTGGTTAATGTACTGATACATGAAATACAGTGGCTTGCCAGAGGAAATCTTAAGGTGTGGATAGGTGATTACCAGGCAGGAGGGTCTTGCAAGAAGCCACGAATGTGGCAGCTTGCCCACAAGAGCTCTTCAGTGATGGGTACCAGCCTCTGCACAAACCACTAGAAGCAGGCAGGGCTCAGTTTTTCAAGCTTCTCTGGCCTGCCTCCAAGAGAGGAATGCTTCAGGCATGAGGTGGTGGTGGGAGCCCAGAGAGAATGTGGGGAGGCTGCTGTTACATGTAGCTGGTAGGAGAAGGTGACACGGCCGTGCAGTTCAGCTTGTAAAGACATATGCCCTGCTGAAGAGGAGACAAAGTGATGCAAGGTCCTGGTTAGGGAAACCCTCAGCCCATTTGTGTTCATAGCTTTCATTGAAGCCCTGAGTGCAGTAGTGATACATTTTCTTCATTCATGTTAATGCTGGTTATGAGGAGCTGCTGTTCACAGCATCCTGGAGGTTGCTGTCCTGC
The DNA here is from genome assembly GCF_963932015.1 of Anas acuta. NCBI lineage: Eukaryota > Metazoa > Chordata > Aves > Anseriformes > Anatidae > Anas > Anas acuta. The sequence goes on along the minus strand of NC_088995.1, from coordinate 11,244,353 downwards.
CTGCATAGTCCCAAAGACTGTTTATTTTTGAAGTGTTTATCTCAAAGAAGGGGAAAGAGGACGTCCTGTCTTGATGTTTGTTATTTGTGAGCACAATCTCAGATTCTCTGGCTTGAGACCTGTCTAGTGTAGTTTTTCTTTTACAACATACCCAAGAAATATCAAGTTATCTTGGTGCGTACACAGAGTCAGAGTGAAAGCCTCAGCAGACCAAACTGGAGAAATACAGTGGAACCACTAAATTTCTAAGACATCCTCAAGGGCAAGGATGCACACTTGATAGAGATACCCAGTTTCAGGTGTGTGGGGAGAAGATCATAACCCACTTCTCCCTCATTCATGCATTATGCACATCTCAGCTTCTGTGTATTTCTCACATGTATTTCCAGTTTTAGACATACTTAAAAATGTCACTTTCACTTCTTTTTAGAAATGCCAGAGAAGGAATAATCAACTACATTTCAAGCTGACTGAACTTTTAAGAGCTGCCGCATTTATTAGTGTCTTCAAGAACAGACGTGTATTATCTCCTTATCCAAGTTAAAGGGCTTTTAGGTCTTTGCTTGAAGGCTGTACTAGAAAAAATTAATATTAGAGTAATGAGTGAAGATGAGGATAGAACTTGTTTATGCAGACCTTAGGCCCTTAAAGAAGATCACTCTGAAATCAAAATGCTTGGTTATGATCCTGTGCTTGTGACCACAAGATTCTTTTATGTTTTGTCCTTTTCTGTAAAGTATACCCACTAAGTAGATGATACATAACTGATTGTGGTGGTTTTTTTTTTGTTTGTTTGTTTGTTTTGGGGGGGAGAGTAAAAAGAGAACCTTTCTCCAGGTAGATTTTTTGCTTTTATAAAACAGAGTCCTCTAGCTCCCCCCACTAAGGCTGCCTAGTAGCTTTATGTTGTCAGCCTACAGCTGACTGTACACCAAACATAGAGATACGCAATTAGATTTTGGACAGAAATGGACACGGTCTTAGAATACAAGACTGTTCAGTCTAGATAACTAAATTTAGCCATCTGAACTCACCATAGTATTGGTGGGGTGAAAATCCAGGAAGCTTTATTTAGGATCCATCACCCCTTCAAAATTAAAAACATACAATGTGTACACATGTGTGTACATGTGTGTTTCTTTCAAAGAGTTGGCAATGCTTTAAGACTACCTCATCAGTTCTTTCACATTTTATTCTGCCCCAGGGACCTCTTTAAAACACTGGCTCAAACAATCTTTGCAATTGCTCTTAACGTGCAGAGCTAGGTATGGTATCTCAGTTACTTGCCCCTCCAAGCACAAGAGGTTCATTCTGAGTTAAAGATCACTTGGATACTTGAACAGAGCCAACCACCCGAAATGAAATAGGAAGTGGCCTGAACTTTCATCCAGAGCAGAAAGAAAATGATTGAACTTAGGGCTTTAAAAAGGAGAAGGGAAAAAAAAAAAAAAAGGAAAGAGATCATTCCCCACTCCTAGCTTAAGGGCGGGGGAACAAAATATGGACAAGTATTTATTTGCTGACGTGGTTGGAAGGAACTAGCTGCAAAGCTACCAGAAATACAATTCTTGTGGTTCCCAGAGGAAGGACCAAGTTCTCCTCTCACAGTATTTCCAAGTTACAGAAGTCTGAGCTTTTTGGATGCTCATCAAATACAGGATCTAAGGAAAGACTATCCCAAGAGTAAGATCTTAAACTAACAGACTGAAGTTTTATAAGTGACCACATTTACTTCACTAGCTGACTGATCTAGAGATCAAAGATGTTATAAAGCTATAAATCTGTTTCCAAGTGGAGGACAAAGTTAATTGGAGGTTTTATAAAATTAGCACTTTACTTAATTTTGTATTTTCAGCTCATCATTAAAGGTTTATTTTCTTTCATTAGAATGAACTAGATACAACAGCAGCACCTCAACTTATTTTTCCACCTGGCAGTACAGGAGTTCCTGGAACTGCCTTGGAATCACCATTTTCCCCTCTGCCAAATTGCCTTTGCTGTTCAAAGCATGAGACAGCAGCAAAAGGAAAATCTCTCATCCTGTATTATGGCAACTCTTCAGGCATCTCTGGATGCTTGGAAATAGCATGCCTAGCAGCAGTAGATCAGGACATGGGATTGACAGAGCATAAAAAAATTGCTGGTAGCTTACTTGAATATAATGAGAGAGTTGTCCCTGTCTCCTTTTTCCAGTCCTCAACAGTGACTTTTTTTTTCAGAATGATCCCTCAAAGAGTTCTCAATTTGGAGTGTATTCTGTCTGCTGAGGGGTCATCTTCTCTCCCTCCCAGTAGCTGTATCCTGACACCAATCCATACACCAGCACACATAGTCTGTATTCTTGCCTTGTGCCCTGAGGAAATTCACGTAAATGAGCACTGAACAGGCCTCAATTGTAGGACCCCAAATCCAGGCTGAGCATACATTTGCTTTTAATACATTTAATACAGAGCAGTTGCACTCCTGTTTTTAAACAAGGGTCTAATATTTCTTGAAGTGAGTGCAACCTGCTGGATTTAAGCAAAATCAAAACTACATTTTTTAACAGATGCTCTGTTATTTCAGTAGTGGGTAACAGCAGTTCCACCACATGATTGTGATTATGGATGTGACATTTCCACTCTGCAAATCCCATTTCCAGGAAAGAACCCAACTCATCTTATATTACTACTTGGCACATATCAGACTGTTTTACAGGGCCCTGTTTTCATGCCTATCAACAAGTTTTCTACTGTTCTTAATGGCTGACAGGACATTTGAAGATTACCAACATGCAGGTAGGAAGGGGAGGGGACTACGAAGGCCTGTAGCTGCAGGAGACAAGGAAAAGTTTTTTCTAGAAGAGTAGAGGAGGGAAGCAGGAATTCACTGTAGCAATTAGAGCAAAATGCAAAGTCTGAATGAGACTTAGGACATGGAGGCCCAAATGTACCTCAGACTGTAGGCATGCTATTTTCTCTTATTCTTCCCATATGTGACTTTGCTGCAGCTGAGCCCTGAAAATCTGCAAAAGATTGCTTGGAAGGTGCTGCTTTATTTCACAGGAGAACAGACAACCTTCTCCTCAATCTGTGAGGAGGGGAAAAAAAAAAAAAAAAGGCAAGGATGTTAATGTTTGCATAGCCTTGGAAAGAGGCAACTAGGCTTTGTCAGGATGGAAAGAGAAAGATGGGACTCAGGACATCCTCACCTGCTCCTAGGTCAGAGTGGCCAACTTCTGGTGCCTGCTTGTAGATGCAGCATTTCCTACAGCAGCATGCCAAACCTTTAGGCAGGCCATTGCCACAACAAATCTCTGTGAATCAAAGCAGCTGCAGAAGTGGCAGGAGAAGGTCAGCAATCTCATTAGGGGCAGGAGGCCCAGGCCCGCCAGCCACAGCAAGGTCCCAGCTTCACAGCTGCAGCATATTTTGATACCTGCCTCCAGCAGATTGCATAACTGTGCCATGAGGTCACCATCCTTCCTACTTGATCCTCTCTGAGAACAGGAGGTGGGGAAAAGGAAAATCAAAAAAAAAAAAAAAACAAAACACGGGCACTCAGGCAACCACCAGACACAGCAACACACTCCAGTTTCTGTGGAGAACAACAGACCTCCTCATTTAACTCCAGAGATGCAAGGCCTTTTTCTGCTTACAAAAAAATGCTTGTTCACAGAGACACAAACAAGGGCTGTTTTCTGAACAATCACCCATGGAACAGTGCAGCTTTCCATAGCATGATCAGCAGTATACGCAGTCTGTGCATATATTGTAACTTGACATTTTGTACTTGCTTTCAGAGCAACCAGAGAAAAGTCAAGTTGATGCTCTCCTTCTTTTGAGAGGTTTTCAGGTGAGAAGCAAAAGCAGTTTATCCTTATTAGGCCGGAGATGCCAGCCTTCACTGGAGTTAGGTACAATGGGCAGAAGTTTCTGCAGACATCTTGAAGACCTCCTATTTAAGGCAATGAATAAAGATCACCCAGCTGTGGTCCTTGCCTCCCTTTAGACACAAAAGGCAGAGACATTTCTTGCAGAGGGAAATTCATGGTCTTAACAGCCCTCTCAAAGAATATCTCCCCTCTCAACTAACGTGGGGACTTTAAAAGACTTACTGGCCAACTCAGTTTTCTAACACTTCCTAGGTGAAACCTGCTAGAATACTTTCAGGATACAGAAAAGATAACAAAAATTATTCTTGATTTTTTTCCCAACATTAAAAATATGCAGAAGTTTTAGTTCTCCCCTTCCAGTTCTTTAATTAAGATAATTTGGATTCACCTACACAAACTCTTGCAAGTTACGGCTATGTAAGTTTGGCTAAGCGAAGTTCTCTCTCCTTAGCCAGTTCTTTATTTGCTTTAGATTTTTTAAGGCTACCTCTATATAGGTATTTCTACTTCATATATACTTTTACTACAGGTACTTCTGCTACTTGACAATTTCCCAAGTTGAAGTTACTACCACAGGAGCACCCTATTGTTCACTGATAACTCTACTTGCTGTATGCCAGATGGATAAGCATTTATGAAGTAGATAAAGCATTGGTAGGAGTGTGAATTGAAGACAGAAATTCTCTGGAAGGGGCATAGGCCAAGGCATAGAATATTTCTAATTGACTTATTTTTTTAATTTAATCAGTACTCTTACATCTAGGTACTCTTACTAGAAACCAAGTGCTAGGTCTTATTCTTCACTCTGCAGTCCCACATTGCAAAATTCATGTCCTTCTTCTCATCTTAGTCTGAAAGAAGAAAATATCCAGACTGCTTTTCTATGAAATTATTTGAAAAATCTATTTAAAATACGCAAATCTAGTGCTTGGAAAGACCCATTTGACTAGACAGTCTTCCCTTGGGAACTACAACTCTTACATTTGTGAGATAGAACAATGTCAGGTAGAAATCTGTCATGAGTATCTCAGATTTATCATGCTACATTCATGCAACAAATGCAAGTGAGATATGTCATTATGAGGGCAGTCTGATAATTGTTTTCTTGCTCTCATCCCAACATTAGTTTTTATGGTTAAGGAAGCAAATGATATGTAAGATAACATCCACTAGGGAGTGCTAGAATTCACATCAACGACCAGCTTTTCCATGCAGACTTTTGAGGCTATTCCTTGAGTGGAAGCTGTAATTCTTGTGACTGGATACTCAACAGACATACAGAGATCTTCCAATAGAAATGCAAGATACCATATCACGTAAGATCCTATAACCATACAAAGCTGCCATTCTTGTTCTTGGTTTTGTTTTTGTTTTCCTTCAGAAAATACTCTTATTCAAATATCCAATAAATAAATAAGTAAGCTTTAGAATGAGAAATAAAATCATCATTTAGAGTGCTTCCTCAGGCAAATAATCATGAATATGATGAGGAGCATCGTAAATAAAAGTAAGTCTGTGTAATAAAGAGTTCAAGATGCTATGGCCGTTTGCTTCAGGGCTTTAATAGGTCAGCATAGGTCTTTTTTCTTATAAAGCAGGTTCTCATTAACAAGGTGTACACAACACACCATAGATAAAATTAACAGTAAACGATAGAGTTGGTGGGAACTGACAGGGTGATGAAGGAGTTTCCAGAAGATCAATCTGGTTTTCATTTTCTATAAACTGAACAGGCCAAAGCAGCTCAAATTAAAGAGTAGAAAACACAGTCAGATTATGTCTGAACTGCTTGGTAACCAGACGAAACCTATAACAAAACAAAAGCTATAGCACTGCAGTAAAAGTTTGCTTGCAGAGTTCAATATAAGAGTCCATTCAACAAGCTATGTATGAGTTCATAGGAATCTGTGGAACTAGTGTTCCAAAATTAACTTTAAATATATAAACCTCCCAAATACTTGGGGGAGATTTAAATAATGAAATCCATATGCAGCTTAGGTGCTCAAATATGCTTTGTTTTGTTTTGAGAGTACCAAAAACTGGAGAATGAGGAACTGGAAAACAATCACAAGCAAATTTTGCTGGCCACTTCCCAGCAAACAAATTTTGATCTTTAAAAGCAAACAAAAAAAACCCCACACACATACATGTAAACTTGCTTTGAAAAAAAAAAAAAAAAAAAAAGAAGCTGCTTGTGCTTGGATTTCTAGCTGCATGACCCTATTGTTTCATCCAGACACTTCAGATGTTCCACATGATGGAAGCCTATTGTACAAACATATGGAGAAGGAAACATTCCACATATGAAAGCTAAAACCTGCTAATATCGCCAATAGCATGCTGAAAATCTTTAGGAACTGGTTTAATGTTTCACTAAATGTCACTAGCAGGTGAGAGGGCTTATGCAGAAGACATGGATAGTGATCCTTAATAAGCAAACAGATAAAAACCTCCTTCCTTTCATGCAAAAACTTGGAGTAAAAAAATATTTGTAGCTAAGTTTTTAAGCATGCATTTGCTACAGCTGAGGCTGGCCGTTCAGAAGTCTGTTATGGTCTGAACACGCGCACACACACACTTGGCTTTGGATGGTATACAAACAGCAGCACCTTTCTTCACCTCACTGTTTCAGGATTCATCTCCCCTTATGCTCTGAATAGGGAAATTTCCAAGACTCCTCCTTTGCCAGGATTTCAGAGAGCAGGATGCTTGTAAATTTTACTTTACTGCCTACGCATAAGGAGAGACCATGAGGGCACAGCAGGGAGGGTGTGGGAGAACACAGAAAAAAGTACAACAGATACTGCAGCCAGAGGAAAACCTAAGCTCTGGGTTTGTTGTTATAGGGTCTCAACCAGTGAGCAGTTTATTTTTCCAAATAAATCTGCTTTGCAGACATCCTTTCTTCTTCCCCATTCAAGTTTCAACCAGGAAGCCTGGAATAAGTTACTGTTCATTTTAGAGGCAAATCAAAGTGTTCAGCCTACTAAGCTCACATTTAAAGTTAGTCTTGATGAGAAACTCCTTGGGGCCCTTGTATTCAAATAGCGAAGTCTGAGATTCACCTGAACTGCCCACCCATGCAGATCTATAATACAGGGAGGAAGATAAGCGGATGGGCAGTCTGGGCTTCAGGCCTCGGGTCTAACAGTATAGGCTCCATATTTTAAGTTAAATGCAGAAGAAAAAAACAGTCCTTTAATAAAATCCTAGTCACTCAAAACAGGAGAATACTTACTAAACAAGACCAGGAGAGGACTAGATTTAGGCAGAATAAGTGGATTGGGTCTCTAGTAGGCACACCCGCTTTGGAAAGGCTGCACAATCGTCTCTCTGGGATTTGGATTAGGTTGGGATTTCAGAGGCATTTCATCCCAGATCTCCTGTATTCATGAATCTTTTCTTACTGACATCCTTGGTACCTGGCCCTTGTTAATAGTCCTGCTATTACTTAACACAATAATGAAACACGATCATTATGGAATAGATCAGTAACAGATCAGTGATCCAAAAGTCCCTCCTCAGACCTGACAGTAGTTCTGAATGGAGGCTTGCACCAGCCCATTTTGTTGAGGTGGTTTGATGTTGCAACCTGGCTGCTAATATAAAGAAATTAGAAGAATAGAATAGTGGATGAAAATGAGATAGCACAGCAGGTTATGGCTTGTATGTGGCAAATTTGCTTTTGTTTTGCCACTTTGAACACCACCCACCCCTGCTTTATACTGAAGTGTAATGGTGCTGCCTGTACTCCCCCAGGACCAAGGATTTCATCTAATTTAATAGTTTCTGTAATTAGATATTTGTGAAACTCTGAAATCCTCTGATGAAAGGTGCTGTAAAAATATTACCAACTCTTCTACCATTAAAGGACTCCACCCAAACCCAAATACAGATGTTGTCCTCAATGTACATCATTACTAATCCAAATCAGCAGTACTTATGGCCTGATTTAAATCCTCCCGAAGTCCAAGATGACTTCTGTGGCTTTCAGTAGGGCCCCAAGAATTCTAGAAAGGAAATAAAGGCAAATCAGCCTTTTCTCCTCTCAAAATTGGGACCTCTTTTTCCTGATCAGAAGCAAGGCTATCTGAAGTGAAGCATAAGGCCATTTTCTGCTGAGGGCTTTTTAAGAGGAATTATACCATTCTTACATTGAGTCCAAGGGCTAAGGCTGCCAGCAAGGCTCTTCTCAACTGCTGTACAATCATTCTCCATATTAATGCAAGATCCTGTCCCGACTCCACTGTCTTCCTGCCATGGATTTGTAGAAGTAGAAGAGGATTATTTTTTACATTTAGCAATTCTCATACTCAAGGAAGGGCCTAAAATATCTTAAAACTTGGCTGGTGTTGTCTTCTATATCTAACCATCAAGCTGGATATTGATAATTTAATATTGATAGACCTGAGATGTCTGTGCATAGACTGACCTTGTAGGAATAATAATAGCGTGGAAAGGGAAGAGCTGCTACACCAGCCTTAGTCTAGCTAGCTACATACTGCTGTGTAGGCACTCTCTGGTACCAAACATGCCACACATTCTTTTAAGAAGGGGAGGCAGGAAGAAAGAGACAGACGGAGGAACACTTCACCACCATTCCTGGTCTGTCATGCAAAGAAACAAACGAAGGGGGAGAGTAATTGTTTGCTGGTTACTACAGGAAAGTTTGTTTGCTGGGTCTTTTTAAACCAGTGCAACAGGATTGTTTGCTTCAAGCTACTTAGATATTAAAGGAACAAAAATGATTTCAGTGTTTTCATCTAGGAGATGGCTTGCATCTCTAGTGGTACAGAACACTTTTACCTCCTTCAGCATAAATATTACTCACATCATTCCAGCAAGCTGCTGCCACTGGCTTACTTCTCTTACCTTGGCTGCTTCTTCCGTCTCTGGCTTTGGCAAACAGGAGAACTATGGTTCAGCTCTACAAAGAGAGAGTCCCATGTGCTGTGCAGGACTCGAGGCCAGCCTCATCCATCTTCTCAGCTTTCAGCTTCTCCAGTGCTTCAGTAATTAGAATTATCAGGACTGAAACACTGTGGACATTATTGCTGCTTAGTGTGAAGTTAACAAGAGAGCCAGATTTATGACATTCTGGCCAGACGGAAGATTTATTAAAAAAAAAAAAAAAAAAGTTACAAATGATTGCCTAGTTCCAGGGATACATACTCCAGAATCTTATTTTGCCAGAGACACCACATGAACTTTAGCCTCTAGGAGAAATCTGCCTGCATTTTTCTAACTGAAATACCAGTCAGACCAGTGGCGGGATGCAAACTAACGTGCATGAAAAATAAAGGTTCAATGACCCAAATCAATTATGTTTTAAGGGCACTGCTTTGGACTCAGTAGGAAATATTTTAAACAGGAAAAAGAACTAAATAGGATCATTCATTGAACTGACCTGGAAATGAGACAGAAATTTGGTAAATAAGTTCAATGCAAGCCAGCTTTATGTACCAATTAATAGAAAGAAATAAAGACAAAAAGAAAAAGAAATAAAATAGATATTTCTTAGACTCAAATAGTGTTTCAGACTTCTGTGTACTAAAATGAACAGTGCAATAAAACAAAACAATTCTCATGCCTTCCCTGAGTGCAGGTTGTAAAACACAGTTTACTTCCAGACATTTAAAAAAAAAAAAAAAAGAAAAAGAGAGAGAGAGAAAAAAAAGCTATTTATAGAAATCCTGAAACCATATCTTTATTAAAATACGATGTCCTACAGCTCTTCTGTATAAAACAAAAATAATAATTCAAAGCAAGAGCATCTTCTGAAAATCAGAACAGGGTACTGTGGCTGAGTTTTAATTTTTAAGCACACAGGCACAAGTTAGGGAGAAACAATGCTACTGCATCAAGATATAAGAATATAGCTACTCTCCAAAAGGGCCAAACATCCAAGCTCCTTGCACAGTACCTATCTGCCAAGGTATATTGTAAACACAATAGGAAGCAGCTACAGCAATTAATCAAGATCTAAAGAAAATAGGAAAGACCTATCATTTTTCTTTTTCTGAAGCAAAAAGTACTTTCACAAACAGTGGAGAGATTAATAGACACTGAGCTTCTTGCCAGCAAAACTTTCAGGTTCTTTGAAGGTGCCTTATTTGTCTTGACTGGCTTAGGTTGTTGGGATAGAAAGACAGTCTTGTGTGCATATACAATGCTTTATAGCGACATATAAAGCAAAACCTACCTGGACCTAAATATCCCATTAAAGTGTAACTAAAATAACCTCCACATCTGGCAGCTGGGATTGAAACCAGATGTGTAGCACATCTGGAAAAGAACTGGGCTGCTGCTGTCAGGCACTGAGCTGTCTGTGGGATGTACTTTTCAATTGTTTGGAGAGACTTCATAAAGTTTATCTATTTTGCCTCCACTTTTCTTAAGGCAGACATGGACCAGTAACATGCTCAGACCAATTGTGTGGCAATTTTAAACATTTGAGAATTTCCATGTCCTTCCCTCCCCAATCAGAAGTGCATATTTTGCTGCTCCAGTTGCATAATTTACTGATTCAGCTGCATGCTTGGTTGATCTGGCAGGAGACTAGTACAGTAGTTGAGATTCTGGATACATTGCCAATTGTGCAGCATGCTTTGTTGATCGGGGCCGTAGAATTTAATAGATGAAATTTCATACTTTACTAATCAGGCCACATTCTTTGCTAATTGAGGTGCATATTTTAGTAGTTTATTATTTTTTTTTAATCCTTCACTGATCTTGGGAAGGATCCTGCTCCCTCTGAAACCAGCAGGAATTTTGCCATGGTCCTCATCGGGAGCAGGACTTTCACTAAAAGGTCAGTATCACTGAAGATTTCCTAACAGAAAAAAAGAAAGGCTTGATTTTTTTTTAAGCCAGCAAGTGAACAGAAGAATACTAGGTGAAAGATGGCACTGGCACAGAGACCTCCTCCATAGGGATTTGATTAAACAGATAATATTTTATGGACGTACAGAGACCTGGAATTTTGACTATGTTATTCTTTCATCAGGCTTACATTCTTCCTTCAGGATAAACAAGCCACTTATCTGCACATCTTGTTCCATCTGATACAGACACACAGGAGGAAACATCATACACCTTATCTCCAAATTTTCTTTCATTTGATCTAACTCCTATTTTAATGTTGCTGTAGTCCTTAGTAAATGGTTCCAGAGAGAGCTCTATTTTGCTACAAAACCTGTTTCAAACATCCACACTACCCAACAGCATCCCCAGGTTCCTCAACTCTGACTGGCAGAGACCACCTTCCTGGATGAAAAGAGCAGTTCAGTCTCCCATACATCAAGCAGACTTTACTCTTTCCAAAGGAGTTTCTTTTTTTTTTTCTTTTTTTTTTCTTTCTTTTTTTTTTTTTTTTTTTTGGTACTGCTAACCTGCTAACTCTGTGCCAGAAGGTAACTCATTTCTCATAAATCTTTGAAAATCTTTGAATACCTTTTTTCAACAGCTAAATTGAACTAGATTTGAACCATCAGTTTAGAATGGGATTTTCTCCTAGCGTAGCAACACTGTCAGAATGTAGCCAGAAAAAGATAAAAATAATGAAGCCTACACAGCATAGTGCAGTCCTTGACAAGTGGAGAACAAGTGCAACTTAATCAAAAAAATAACAAAAACAGGGAGCAAGAGATGTACACACATGTCTAATGCACAGATTTCAATGTCACATTTAGGAAGATAAGCAATAGAAAGTGCCTAAGTTTCATTCTGTAAGAGAAATTGCCCTTCATGTTTAGAGACTATGGGCAACATGTGATCCAAAGAATAACTGACATGACAAGAAGTCATGTCTGGGGAAGTAAGTGGGAGGTTGCTGCTGCTTCATTAAGGAGGCAGTTTCTTTTCTATGGTACCAGTGGTCAATACGTAACTAGTTCAGATATTGTCTGATGGGAAATCAAGCAGTCCTGATTTCAGAACTAGAGAACAACAGAAGCTGACTAGGAAACAGAAAGGGAAAGGAAAAAAAAAAAATCAAGCAAAATTAATAGAGCTTGTTGACACATTCAGTGTCCCACTATTACAACTCACACCCGAAGGCACACGACACAGCTAATACTTGTTCTGCCTCATGACTGCCCAGGCAGAATTAGAACAAAACTAGCTCAGGAAGGATGTAATAACTTTGGGCAGCAATCAAGTTATGTACTTTAAGTACACAGCTGGATGAGGGAGTTGTTCATCTCCAGTAACAAGCCCAAGAGGAGAGAGTAAGCCTGCAGATTACATGATGCAATTCTGAGTTAAAAGAGAGATAAAAGACGAAAATCCACAACCATACAATTCAATGGATTTGTGTGCACCTTCGTGAAGTTAATACTTAGTAGTTCAGTGCCAAAAATGTGGCTTAATTAAGGAGTTCTCAATGTAGCTATCTTCCTAGGATACCGGGTGAGATAAAACGTCTTCATTTCAACCACAAAGTCGTTGCTGTATTCATATGTGCTGTGGCAGGGAGTTGGTGTATCAGGCTGAATTACAGTGCTGTTTTCCACAGGGAAAGCAACCCCCCCACACTTATTTATATGTAACGAAAGATGTACATTAATGGAATATCTTTTATAGCATAGTGGCTCATCCTTTGTAGATCTAAGAATCCCTACCAGAGGTGTCAAATCCTGCTCCTATCAGAGTCCACAGGAAAAGTCCCCGCTGTGTCAGCGGGACCAGGACTGCTCACCCCTCCCAAAGCCCAGAGCCACGGTTTGCTCTGCAGCTGCTCCACGTTACGGGGTGCTCTTTGCTTCCAACTCTGCCTTTTCCACCACCGCTCTGCTTCCCCCGGGGCTCACCTCGTGGCTCCCAGCTATGCCAAGGTCCCCGTCCTGAGAGCCGCCAGGTTCATGGCTCACCTGCTAGCCCTGCTGCAGACGAGGTGCACAAGCCTGGAGCGCACAGGGACAGGGCACAGCGCGGTTGGTTTGGCTCCCTTATGCCGGGCTGCCCGCTCCTTAGGGATGCTTTTGGGCGAGCGCTCCCATTTCTGCTGGCGATGCCGTTACACCGGTTACCGCGGGGCTTGCACAGATGCTGGCAATGCTTTGCCGTCCCGAAGCAGAGAGGGCGACCCAGACGCGGGCCGTGCCTCCCGCTGCCCTTTGGACTCGAGAGGCGCTGCCGACCCCCGCCGCCGGCCGGGCAGGGACCGGGGGGCCCCGCTCCGCATCCCCTCGTCCCGGCACCGCTCCGCATCCCCCCGGCCCGCTGGAGCCCGATCCCCGGGGCACCCCCCCCCGTCCCGCCGGGGGTCGCGGGGCTTTACCTTGCCTCCCGCCCCGCCGAGGCACAGCGCCGCGGCCGCCGCCAGGACCAGCCCCGCACCGGGGAAGCTCCGGACCATGGTGCGGGGAGCCGAGCCGAGCCGTGCCGTGCCGAGCCGTGCCGGGCTTTGCGGAGCCGTGCCCCGAGCCGTGCCGTGCTCAGCAGTGCCGTGCCCCGGGCGGGCTCCTCTGACAGCGACCCCCTCCCTCCCCCGGCCTCCCCGCCCCTCGCCCCCTCCCCCGGCCGCTCCCGGCCCCTGCCCTCCCCCGGGGGGCACCCGCGGCGCGGGGCCGGGCAGGGAGCGGGGGTGGCCGCTGCGAGCCCCCCGCTCCCCGGGGGGGTGCCCGGAGCTTTTTGTCCTCGCCGGGTGTGGAAACGGCCGGGGCTGGAGGAGGCCCGGCCCCTGAGGGCAGCCTCCCCCAGCGGCCTCCCGGGGAAAAGTGCCTCCCGCCGCCGGGGGGGAGACGAGGGGCAAAGTGCGCCCCGCCGGCCCCCGGAGCACGGGCTGGAATGATCAGGGGAAGGGGAGAAGGGAGAAGGGCCCTTTCCAAGGAGGGAAAATCCCTTTCCAAGGAGGAAAGGGAAGCACCGCTGCCAGGCACCCTAAGGAGCCCCTCGGCCTTTCTGGAGATCATGGCAGGGAAGGCTCCTCGTTCCCGTGACATTTTGTGGTTTTCCAGGTCAGAACCTCTCCTGTACCCTTTCCAGTAACAGACACGCTGCAGTGAGCATCAGCCAGCCCCACAGCCCCAGCAACCAGGACATCTTCTGTCCGTGCAGGTGGCAGCGAGCACACGTTGCTAGCTTCAGTTATTCCTGTGCTCTGTAGAAGGAGTTGCAATAGTTTATTTTAAATGTAAAAGTTTTGGTGAAAAGACTGCGGTTTTATGCTTGGAGCTGCTTTTTTGTGGCTCAGTGACACAGACACTCCCCGGTAAGCAGCACATGGAGCCCTCAGAGGCTCCAGCTGCCTGGTGTGTGCGGGGACGCTGCCAGCCCAGGTTGTGGCAGGGTTTGTCATGTCTTTCCCAGAAAATTCCCATGCTGGCCCTATTGGACAAAGGACACTGTCATGGCAAGTCCTGAATTCCTCCTTCCCAACAGGCAGGGATTCACACGGCTTTCAGAGGAGTGTCATCAGTGGAAAATCCCTGGATAACACCTTCTGTTGGGGTCCAAGCAGGTGCATGTAGTGAGCATGAAATTGGAGGACTGAGACCTGAGAAAACCAAGGGATTTTTGTCATAAATACATGGATGTACTTTGTATTTGACTTTCCATATTGTTCTCTTCATCGTGTAAATTGGAAGTAATGTCTTGAATTTATACTTTTTAGTGAAAGCGTGAGAGGCTGTGCGCAGGCACTGAGGCAGCAGTCTCGCACTGACTGCACGCTGACACTGAGCTCATCTGGAATCCTGGGCTACTCGCCACAGGTTTGACATCCTTGCTGTAAAAATCATGCTCAACTTCCAAAGAGGTGAAATAGATACCCACATAATCCTTGCAGTGCCTCTGAGCTGAAGCTGCCTGCCATCACTTATCGTACAAACTGGGGACACCTGGAGAAAATAATGACATGATTAGCCCAAGGCTCATAAGGAATTGAGGACAGGCCTCTGACTGTTCTGTCTGCTCACTCCCCTCTTGGACCATGCTGTATTTGCTAGGGCAGATACACCCCTTCAGTGGAAGGGCACATAAACAATATCTTGGTAGCTAAATAGGGTTGTTTATTCTCCTTGCACTGAAGGCAGAAGATGCAAATAATTCTTTCTGTGGTCAATTCTTATTTCACTGTTTTCTTTTCAGGGCAAATTTTGTGTAAATGGTGTTCTCGGGCTATGACCTTGTCAGTCGTTTACTGTGATTGCTCATGTTCAGATTTACATTTTGCTTCTCCTATGTGATATTTCTTTGAGTTACCTGTCAACTGAAAAAGCAGATGTATCTACATTATGTCTATTCTGAATAAACACAGAGCCCAGGACACTTGGCATCTCTGGCAGGAGAGGGGGGTGTGGAGAGCAAAGGGATTTTTTCAAGCAGAACACTTCTGCCTGAAGGGCAGTCTGGTCTCTGTAGCACAGCACTGTGGCGCATTGCTTTTCTTAACACTCACAGTTAAATCTCAGGGCAATGTCACCATAAATGCATGTTAAGCTTTCAAAAATCCCTGAAACAAGAAATCTACTTTTTTTTTCCACATGAGGCTCAGTGTGACAGAAGCAAATACAGAGATTCCATCTGCTGTTTCCTTCTGTTAATGCACAGTTGTTGAGGACATAAGTCAAGGACTAGCTGGCAGAAAAGGGTATTCAAAAAGTGATTTATTTTGTCATTTGGACAGGACTGGAAAAATAATATAGAAAATACCTAAATGAAAGAAAGGGAACATGTTCAAGTCTAGCAATGCAGCTCTCTTTTTAAGGATCTTACATCCCTGTTATTTGGATTCTTTTCCAGGGGTCATCTGAGTGCAGGCACCCGTAATCCTTCTGAGGCAAATAGGCTGCTGTGTGGGCTATGCTGCTGTTCCAAGCTGTAGACCTTGAAGTGTAGCACAGACACAAGTGTATGCTGATTTCTTGTGTTTGTGTTTACTCTGTTCTTGGCCTAGGAGTTTCTGTTAGTATGTCTGTGCTCTCTTATCTCGGCATCCCTTTGCTAGCAAGACCTGCCTGCACAACACTCCATCACTATGGCTTAGCAATGACTTAACACCCAGAATTCAGGACCAAACATATAGCAGTATGCTTAAAAGTATTTTCAGCTCAGATTGGTGACCCTTTCAAACCACAGCTTTCGTGAAGATTATGTTCTATATCTGTCAGCTCCCTCTGTAAGCAGGCAGTGGGACTCCGCATGGGCAAGGACAACTTTCCACACCAGGCAGTACACAAGAATAGGACCAAAAGATGTCTAATTACCTGCTGAAGGTATCAGCCATGAGGTGAAGGCGGAGCAGATAGTTGCCTAGGTGTGAGCTGTACTCATTCCCACTGGGCTGTGGAAGAAGAGATGCAGGTACAACTCTGCACATCCTCCAAAGGGCAAGATCAAGTTTCTTCCACACTCGTTGAGACATTTTTAGGAAAGTAAGTGTCCTGCTCCCTGCATTGAGCCACCTGTTGAAAAATGCAAGGCGTCCATGCTCCTTTAGTGAGTCCTTCCAAGGAGTAGCCCATGCACTGTACTGTGGCATTTTGGGGGCTCCTGGGCTGCTGAAGCAAGCACTACATTGCAGTGGAACAGTGACATTTATGAAGTTATTGAAGTTAGTACTTAGGATTTCTACATGTGATGGCAACACTTTCTTAACAAGTAGCTGCAGGCTGGGAAAGTCTTTTGCAGGAGAGAAAAAAAAAATAAAACAACTTACTGTTTGCAGGCTGACAGCAAAAATAATTTATTGTGGGAAAGCTAAGCTTAAAACCACTAAAAACCAGTAATTTCCATCCTATTCCTACACACACACCACACTCTGATACATGCAAGGAGACCTTTCTGAATCCATTTCCTTAAGTATGTAAGGCATCCTGATACCAAAACTAACCCTGCTCACCCAGCGACACTATAGTGGAATGTCCCACAGAAATTAATGCAGCTCTTAGCAGTTTCTGTTTTTCAAAACAGCTGGTGTGACCAAACTGAATCCAGCTTTAAACAGGAGGAGGGCATTGGCAAGACACTCTCAGTAACAAGGCCTTAAATCTTAGTTTATTTTCTGTACGCAAGAATTCTCATCTGCAAACCTTCTGTTATACAACACTGCTTTTTATACTTTCCCAGGCTTCTTTTATGTAGAGTAGAGGTTGATTAAATCCCTTCTGAGTTCTGTTGTTAAATCAGACACACCACCGTTACATGTGAGCGTCTCCCCTGTTTATAGAAATGAGTCAGGAAAGTAACACTTTAAATACTTATCCCTTCTGAAACAGACATGCTGAAAATTGTTGGGGCAGGATGCTGTATAAACATTTCACGTATATAAATAAAACATATAAGTACATAAAAACTAAAAATAAAATATTAAGGCAGTCTTTAATAAAGCCCATTTCTCAAGACCTGAGTGCTAGTTCCATAGACTGTGTTTAATACAAAATCATTATTTTTTTTTGTGAGTGGCTGGGAGAGAAGAGCTGGACGCCTGAGCCTGATTGCAGTCTGCTAGTAATGGAGCTATTTATATGTGGTTAGCACAGGTTTCTTTTTTAATGAAGTTTTTGCAGACTGAGTGACACCAAATAATAGAAAGATGTAAGCAGAAAAGTATGCAATAAGCAGAGGGAATTGGAACGTGGTGCTGTCAGTGGTTAGAGAACAAGATCTCTGCTAAGGAATTATTTAGAAAAAACATGTTTGTAGCTATAATAACTGGAACTGGAAAGCTCCACACATGGGTTTTGTGCTGTGCAGAGAGTGCCACCCACTGCTCCAGCAGAGTATGGAGCCTTTCTCTCCCACCCCTTCAGCTAGTGCCGTTCTAACACATCCACACACACAGAGCTCATATTTTAGAAGCTGCAGCCTTTCCTCGAGAATGTTTACATTCCTTACGGTAAGACAAATAGGGTGAAATTCTGCAGCTCGTTGTGGCTAGACTCTGAATTCAACAGAACTGCTGGTCTTTGCTTGACCAGTCCCTTAAGGCATCAGAAAGGGCAGGGGGACAGTGTGAGGAAATATGTTTTCAACCGAGGTTATTGCAATGAGCTACTAAAATACCCTGATGGATAGGTAACTCTGCAAACAGTCTGTCTTTACCTATTAATCATTAGCTCATTTCTTTAATTTGGCATTAAACACATTTTCTTTCTTTCTTTTTATTGTTTATTTTTTGTCAGAGCAAAGATGAATAAATCAGCCTTCCCCATTTAGGGGCAAGGCCCTGTAGGTTCCCAAATAAGACAATTCCTATTAAGGTCTGAAAGAACTTGCTTGGAGAGAAGGCGGCAGGACAGCTTTGCAGGCAGCCGTGCTGCAGGGCAGAGGAATGCTGCGCTGGCTGCGGTTAAAGGACCAGTGTGCTACCTTCTGAGTTCTGTGTCTGGAGAACAGAAGAGTGCTCGGAGAGAGAGGAATTTCTGTAGACTTTGGGAAATGCCATTGGCTCTTTCTCTGCTGGAGACAGAGACTGCAGTGCACACAAACACGTCTCCTGCAAGTTTACAGGAATCTCTGCACTTCAAGGCCTCGTGTTAGTGCCTGATGATTTTCCCAACGTTTTAAGCAACTACCATGACACCTCATTGTCGTGTTAAAACTAATTGATGATAGGTATCTCTCAGTGTGAAGAATCCTTTTTCTCCTTCAGGCAGCCTGTTTAAGCCTGTTGCAGCTTTTTGTCGTTCTTGGGTGGCAGCCTCTGAACTAGTGGTTATTTTTGTAGCTGGGGGCTTGGTGCCATGTAGCAGACTACTAAGTAAAATTAGAGATACTTTGGAGATTTGCCCAAGCAATATATTGTCTTAGATGGCATGAAAATAAAGAAGCAAATGTAGACAAATATTCAAACTGAAAAACTACATTAGTGTCTCATTAATTCTTAATTTGAGTTCTGTGCAGGAGGCAAAAGTCCTGCTTTTTATATTCTTACAATACAGACAGCAAAAAATTGAATGAGGATTAGACATTCTAGTCTTCTTCACCACACTGTCCTTGGCATCTTATGTGGAAGCGTACTTGGTGAAGGCAGAATAGCTGCTGTTAGAAAAAATATAAAGAGAGTATATCCAAATATACTGACAATCTAGATGCTCAGGGGCGACCTTATCGCTCTCTACAGATACCTTAAAGGAGGCTGCAGCAAGGTGGGAATTGGTCAATTCTTCCATGTGCCTGGTGACAGGACAAAGGGGAATAGGCTCCAGTTGTGCCAGGGGAGGTTTAGGTTGAATATTAGGAAGAACTTCTTTATTGTAAGGGTTGTGAGGCATTGAAATGGGCTGCCCAGAGAAGTGGTGGAGTCACCATCCCTGAAGGTCTTTAAAAGACATTTAGATTTAGAGCTTAGTGATATGGTTTCGTGGAGGACTTGTTAGTGTTAGGTCAGAGGTTGGACTAGATGATCTTGGAGATCTCTTCCAACCTAGATGATTCTGTGATTCTATGATATACATTTGCATATATTGTGTATATTTTGTGATATTTGTGTAGCTCCTTTACTGAGATTGTGAATTAGTGAACAGCAAAAGGCACATTCAGTAAATTCATTCATTCATTTCATTCAATAAACTCTCTAAGAAAATTATGCTGATATGCATGCTACACAGCCCTTCTTGATCATGCTCATCTAATCTGTATGTTTGGCCATCTCGCTTGCCAGCATCACTTGCATCCATGCTTACCTGCTTTTCTACTTGCAAATAACCCTCTTCCTGAATTCATTTGTGAAGTAATGTTCTCTTCCTAATCTTGCCTTGGGGGCTACCTCTGCATAATGCTTACAGGAAAACACCCAGTTACTGCCATTAGCAATGTGTCAGGAGCCTGGTTAACAGGTTTGTAACTGAGTTCTTAAAACAATTTAGACTCACTGATAGTGTTGGTTTAACTATCTTCCTGACTTCTACAAGTCAGACAGCCTCTCATCTTCCTAGAGAAACAGCTCAGTGTGTTCTTGTTCATATTTAGGATAATTTGGGCAGGTTAATAAAAGCAAAGAGGATTATCATATCTGGAAAAGCTGACTAAGTATGTTTACACAGCAATTATATTTAGGGGGATAATATGATGTTGGAAGGCATTTTCATTATGAAAATTAAAAGGTTCAGAGAAAAGGGGCAATGATGAGAACTTTTAGAGAGATGTTTGCTTTTCCAGCCACATTTATTGACATTTTAGTCTATACAGAGGCTCTAGAAATGCCAGGAGTAAAATCCACCCAACCAATAAACTCTCCACCAACCTCAA
This sequence comes from Anas acuta, assembly GCF_963932015.1. Classification (NCBI taxonomy): domain Eukaryota; kingdom Metazoa; phylum Chordata; class Aves; order Anseriformes; family Anatidae; genus Anas; species Anas acuta. The sequence continues at coordinate 11,224,285 of NC_088995.1, read as the reverse complement.
TATAAAGACATAAGCTACTTATATCAATGGGAAAAAAAAAATAAAGTTGAAAAGTAAAGCCCACAAACCCAAGTGCAGAACGAAAGAGTTGTGTGAAATACCACTGTGATGTGACAGTTCTTGGTATCCACTGGATTTCTGGGATGCCCAATGTCAGAAAGATCCTAAAGCCTTTAAGTATTGATTTATGAGGTAAGGGTCATCAGGAATGCTGCAAACACAACATAAGCAGGACATTTTATTGAACTCCCCAGACTCTAACCCAGTAAATGCTAACACTTCTGCAGGAACTTGAATGAGACAGGAGAGATCAGGATGCCTAGCATGTGAAGTTAAACATGAGCACACTGAAGGACTGGGGGCAAAGGTGCTTCTGTTAATATCATAGTAGGAAATGGGTTGAAATCGGTGGAAATTAGTCACCCCTTCCTTCAAGATCAATGGAATGAGCAAACTAATTTTAGTGAGGTAAATGAAACGTGTCCCAGCAAAGCAGCATGCAGAGGAGACCGGCTGCTGAAGGATGCAAAAGGCAAAGCAATTGCACTTAGCAGTGTAGGTTTGGGGCAGTTGTTTTCCTTAAATTCTGTATATGTGAAAAAAAAAGATAAAGAGTGGGAAAATATATATATATTAAAAAAAAAAAAAAAAAAAAAGGTGAAAAAAAAGCGAAACCCAGGCGCTGAGCACCGACCAAGCACCAGCACGGTGTGCCCGGGGCGGGCAGTGACAGAGGCTGGCTGGCAGCAGAGGCTCGCAGCCACCTGCCGGCCGCACCCTGCCGGTTCCCACCGCGTTCAAAGGCTCGGCAGCGAGCCCGGGGACACCTCCGGTGCCTCGTCCTCGGGCACAAAACCTCCCGAGGCTCCCAAACCGAGGCAGCTCCCCCCGGGCACCGACCGAGGCGTTTCGAAACCTCTCCAGGCCGCGGCGCCTGGGAAGCAAGCGCGGCGGGGAGGGACGAGAGAGGCTGCAAGGGGCGCGTCGCTCCTCGGCACGCGTTTAATTTCCGAGCGTGAAGCAGGTGAGGCAGCGGGGACGCCTTGGCTGGCCCTGCCCCGGCTCTGAGGGGAGGCCCGGCCCGGCTGAGGCAGCCTCTGCCCCTCCCTCCGCTGCCGGAAGGGTCCGTCAGGAAAAGCCGCCTCCTTGCCAGCCGCCCCGCCGGCATCGGCCGCCCGCCCGCCTGCCCCCGGCGGCCGCGGCTCCTCACTGAGGGGCCCGGCTGCGTGAGGGAGGGAGGCGGCGGCGGGGCGGGCACCGCGCCCGTGGGGGCTGTGAGGCGGCGGCGGGCGCCGGGCGGGCAGGGCGGCGGGGAGGGAGGGAGAAGCCCGTTGCACCGCCGCGCCCTCCTCCCCTTCCCGGCGGAGGCAGCGCCACGTCTCGGGCAGAGCCGGGCTGGGCGGCCCCAGGTCTGCGGGGGGCTCGGCCGGGAGGTGGGAGAAGGGGGCGGCTGAGGCGCGGTGCCCGCCGCGGGGGTGGGGAGGGCGGGAGGGGCGGCTCCAGGCCTGAGGGGAGCGGGGAGCCGCCGGGGCCCGGTTCCGCGGGTGTAGGGCCTGGGGTGCCCGGCCCTGCCTGCCTCCAGCCGGGCCCCGCTGCCCTTCCGAGCGGCCGGCAGGGCTGGGGCGGTGCCGCTGCGGTCCTCTGAGGGCACGGCTGGGCTGCCGCGGGGTGTGCGTGGCGGTGGGGGTGCGAGGGGCTTTGAGGCCGAAACGCGTTCCCCTTGTAATGGGGAGGGGTCACACAGGAGACCCTGCTGGTAACGAGGTGCTGTTAAATGCCCTCTGACAGTGAGCGCTGTTGTGGCAAGGAAAGGGGCTGTTCTTGGCGGATTACAAACCCTGGAACGTCCTCTGGATTTGCAGAGGTGTGAGCAGCCTCTGAGTCGTCCTTGCCTTTTGTCTGTGATTCCTCTTTGTCACTCGGTGTGCTGTCTGTCTGCCATGTGACAGCTGTTCCTTCAGACGGCCCATTGTAAGCTTTCTGACACAGAAACGCTTTTAAAGCCAAATTCCAGTGGAGGTTTTCATCTTTCTGCTCAGTGGGGCTTTCAGTTTCAGAACCGTGCCTCAGGTGTCTGGCAGCTTCCCGGCTCACCTGTATGGGCCAGGAGGCCTGGGCACTGATCTTGTCCTGTGTACCTGAACTTCTGGTAGCTTCTGTGGTGTCCTGGTGATGAGCAGTGCGCCAGGGCGGCTTGGTACAGTAGCAGGTACACCAGGGCTCTCCAGAGGTATGGGAGGAATGTTGCTCAAAATGTCTGTAAAAATGCAGCTAAAATATCTCTGACCTGAAATCCTCCCCTTTGGCCCCAAGTTTTAACTGGGGATTTCTGTTTTTTCTCTGATAAACAGGAATCTGTAACGTCTCATAATCTGAATTCAGCTGTCAGTATCTATTTGAACAAAATTCAGACAGCTGAAGTGACTGTTTACAACAGCTTCTATCAAATTGTAGCAATTGACAAGGTTGATAACTACAGGCACAATCTGAATGCCTAGTGAATGATTTGCAAACGCTGTAAAAACTGTGCTTGGAAATCTTCCTCTTGACTCACTGTAGGAGAAGGCCAGCACTGGGCTGCAGCCTGGGCCTTGTTCTCACTGCCAGCGCACGCTGTAATTAGTAGCTCGGGCTCTGTGCAGTGATAAGTACTGGTTGCTCTGCAGGCAAGTAAACAGTATGATGTCAGTTAAATAAATAAAAAGCCTGAATTCCCTCCTGCATTCTAACTAAAGTAATTGCAACTTAAATTGCATTAGGTCCTTCAGATGAAATATGTGGTATGAAAGTCCAGGCTGTGATTTACAGAGCAGAATGCTATTCTGAATACTGTACAGTTTATTAAAGCAGAGACCAAGGAAACATTTCCATTAAAAGGGACAGTGATCTTAAATGAGGTATCTTGCTGAATACGATGTTGCATTGTTACACTGGTGTATTAATGCAACTTAAAAAAAAAGTGACAATAAAAAAGCTGTTAAATAGATCACTTCCTATTCACAAGCTCTGGATACTTTGTTATTGTCTCTGTTGTTATCTTGGTTCTGTGTGTTGAGGTTGGTGGGCTGGTGGATAATCTGTGAGTACTGCTTGCTTTTTAACTGCTATTTTCAAAGCCCTAAGGAATGTTTGTAAATGAAATACATTTGTTTATAGAGAATGCAGTTCCTTGCTGATTACAACTTTGGCTGCAAGCTGTTTTCATGATCTGGAATTATTGACTGCTGCACACCAACAGCTGAAAAGCTCCGAAAACTGCGCCTGCCTAACGTCTCAGTGCTGATGTTGCTAATGGAGAGAAACCGGACTTGGTAGTTCACTTGGCAGGAAACTTAAAAGAAACACTTCACTGCATCTGGATTGTTTTTACCATGGACTCCTCATCTGTCCAGCAGGATGTTCTGTTGGATGACAGAAGCAGCAATGGGGTGCCTCACACCTCTGAAGAACTCCTGGATTGTAAAGCCAAGTCAGGTTTGCCAGTTACGAGAGATGAAATGAACAGTAAGTTATTTCATGTGAACTTCTTAACAACTTGCGATTCTGTTGTTTGGGTGATGCTTAGGGGCTTTGTCTTTGAGGTCAAGAATTTATTGTACAGTATTATGCAGAGCCATAGCCTTCACCAAACTTTCTATGTATGAGAAAACTTTTCTATTTTAAAACTTAGTATTTCAAAACAAATCCAAAGTGTTCACTTAACTACTCTTAGTCATCAAGTGAGCATGTGTTTTTCATGTATTATTCTGTCTTCTGAAAATGTTTCCAAGAATGTACATGTAAAGTTCTTTAGAACTGACAGTTCTGAAATGATTGTTGTAGAGTATGCTCAGCAATGGAATTTTTTATTCTGGCATACGATTTTCTTTCGGTTAATTCCATTAGGCAAAAAATAAAATGTACTCAAAAAGTCTCTCCAAACTTCCATAATGGAAGAGAGATGCTGGTATGTATTCCCCAAATTATCTCACCCAAATTGTCTCAAAATAATGTAGACAAGCTCTGTAAGAAAATAATGCAGCTGCTTAAAAGAAACTTAAGAATGCACACACAGATCTGGGTAGATTACCAAGTCATGGAAAACTTCAGGTTGGAAGGCACCTCTGTGGGTCATCTAGTCCAATCTCGTGCATAGAGCAGATCTAGCTTTTAAGTTAGATCAGGTTGCTTAGGCTCTTGTCCTGCTGAATTTTGAAAATCTCCACTGGGGGAGTTCAACAGCCTCTCTACTCATGCCATTACTTAACTACTGTCATGGTGAAGATATTTCTATTGTATTGAATTGAAGTTTCTACGTTTCCACTACAGATGTCTAGGGAAAAGTTGATATATGAGGGTGTGGTGATAGGTGGGTGGAGGGGGTCTATATGCTGTGGTTGTGTAGATGCACAAAAGTATACAGGGCCTTTATGTAAGGGAAACCTTTCTGCTGCTACGGAGTTCATCATGTGATGTTGTTAGTGTTCTGCCCTCCCCTGGTGTCGCAGATTTGTCATCTTGTAGTGGGCAGGAAAGTGGAGTCCTAAGACTTTGTGTTTGTCATGCTGCCCTTTATCACAATCTCAGCGTAACTGTGTGATGATTCACTCATCTTTTATGAAGTTGGAGATCATACTTTCCTGCCTTCTCCCATCTTGAGCATTGTGCAAACAATTGAACTGTGGCTTACAAATAGGTAGTGTGTGTCTCTAGTATTTTCAGTCTAATTGCATCTCCTCCCCCACTGTTCTGATCACAGCTGTTTTGACACTAACTTTAGTTCAAGGCATCACTTAGATTCTGAGTGTCTCATGGCCTCAGGAAGTTGCCAGGAAACCATTCTTCTAGATTTTTGCTCCAGTATCTCTTTTATATATGGGTACCACTCATGGATGTGAAGATGAAAAATAGAAAAAAGGTATAAACTTGATGCAGTAATAGCTGCAGTTTCTGAAAGATGAGCAGAAACAATATTTCTCATTGTGTAAGGTGTCATTATTTTTGTTTGCTTGTATTATTCATAACACTCACCTCTCTTTTAATTTTTCCTTTGACAATCTAAGCTGCAGTTTTAGAATGTCTTCATCTGACTTACATTGGTAGGTCATTAAAAAAGCAATCCCATTTTCCTTCTTCCTTTGTGTCCTTGTTATATCCATCCCTTCTATCATGGTGGGCTGAATCAGAGAACTGATTCAGGGTAAAATGGCCTTCAAATGTTCTCTGTGTGAATAAAAAAAAACACAACCTGAAAGTGTTTGAATTCAAAATTCAGTGAACTGGTATGCTCAGGCCACTTACAGCTGAGAGTTTTAGATATTTATTTTTTTATCCACATTTTCTCATTCAGTTTTCTCTGTGCTAATTCACCCTACAAACATCTGTGCTGGCTCAAGGGAGGATGTACCACAGAGGTGGGAACAAATGGGTAGCAGTGGAAAAAGTCCTACTTTCTTACCTCTGGCTTTTTCCCACATGGCTTATTTAATTAAAGAGGTATGCTTACATGTTCACCACGTAGATGAATAGCTTTATTTTTGAATTGTTTTGTTTTCAGAGGGCTGTAGTAATCCATAATATGGGGGGAAAGTTTACTAGCAATATGGTAAAGGACCGATATCAAAATCAATAAAGCTTTCTTTAATCTCTGTGATCAACTTCCTGGATACAGAATATTTGTCCATATGTATCTTAGAAACACATTTTGAGAGGATCTTTTTACTAATTTATTGTTTCTCAGTTCTGTGTTTTCCCGACATCATTTAAAAAAAAAATAATAAAAAAAAATGCAAGAAACTGCTTTTTCAAGTCTGTAGCTGTGGGGAGAGAAAATAGAAAGAGGAAACTTGATTTTTCTGCTTGCAAATACTTTGATTAAAAATGCTAAATGTTTTCATATGTCTTTATGGGGGAAAAAAAAATCTTCCATATATCCTGCTGAGTTCCAGTTACTACAGTGGTATATAGTATGTGAACAGAATGAGTGGCTATTCCAGTTCCCTGCTTGTTTGAGTTGTTTTACTGAGATTTAAAATAATGCATTTAATGTTAGATATATAGTTTTGTTGCAACAGCATTTTAATAAACATCAGTAGTACCCAAACAACTGAAGTGCACATGTGTGAGAAATCCAAATACAAACCTATGAAGTGTTGAGCTGTTATTGCAGATGCATGTTTGATGATGGAAAAGAGGAAAAAAAAAAACACACAGATATGTCAAGATAAGATTGGTATTAAAGTGGTTCTTGAATTGCCTTATAATTGCTAGATTTATTCTTTTAATTCACATAAGTTTTTCTGCAGTACTTATGATTGGAGACATCTTCTTGGAAATTTTTTAAACTCTGTATAAAAATCAGAAACTCATGCTGGGAGTTGGGCTGGTGGGTGCTTTCTCACCAGTACCCAGAAGCATACCAAAGAGCTGAATCACTCAGCAGAGGCCTGCAGTTGCCACGTCTTATTTGTAGTAGGTTGCTGCTCAGTGTGACACAGATTACATTACTTATATTTGGTGTACAATGCTTCTAAATCTAACACGATTTAGAAACCCACATGACATTTTGAAAATAATTCATGGCCACTTTTGAGATCCTGTCTGAAGGCACTATATTAAAGTAAATTAAAAGTGTTTCTTCATTTTAAAAGACCAGAAGAAACATACTTTATAAAATTGTTTTATTGTCATTAGCAATCTATATTCTTACAGTCTAAAGGCAATAGTGTTGGTGTTGTTTTTATGTGGCAGTGTAAAGATAAACAGAGTATCTCAGTGAAACTTTCTCTTTCAGCTACCGGTGTTAGCGTCAGTGAAGTGCCAAATGAAGAGGAAAGTCTGAAAATAAACATCAAAGCGGATGCCTGCCAGAATGGGCCAGAGTCGCTCTTCCCCGACTCTCCTATATCTTTTGATCCCACCAGCAGTCCTCAGGGTCAAGAGTCATCCCCAGGTGTGACTGGTTTCCATGACAGCCTAAGGAAGTCTCAGGGAACTAGTGCTGAGGGCATAGTTCTTAGAAAAGAAGCTTTGCAGTCTCTCAAACTAAGTCTTCCCATGCAAGAAACAGAATTGTGTAAGCATCTGTTTATGATAGCGCCCCTGCTTTCTATTGCTGCATAAAGCTTTTTTCTCTGAGCCTGACTGTAAAATCTGTAATATTATTTCAGCTTGGACTAAGTGTCATTTTGGCAGTAAGCTTTTACTTTAAACTAAAATTCATTTTCTTTCAGTAAATCACTCTCTGCTGCAACTAAAGCACGTGCCTTAACATTTAAAAATCATTCTCACACTGGACGGGAATTTATGTTTTCTGGGACTGAAGCTATTCTCATCTTCCTTCTTTATTATTAGAAATAATAAGTGACAACTTAAAAATAAATAAATAAATAAAAAGACTAACAAAAACACAGCACAACCAGGTGATTTTAAGATAAGTAATAAACATGGGAGTAGAAGGGCAAAGCCTTTATAGTGAGGTGTCTAATGCTCCAGGCATCTTCAATAATGTTTTTTTAAAAGCATTACTCTTAGAAAGACTTTACGTGATTTAACAAAGTAGAAAATTTATCTAATAAATAGCCTTTCTCAGGCCTTTAAGGAATGAGTAGACTGTGTAGGTCTGTCTTAGTTTTTTAATTTCAGTACTACTACAAGTGCAGAACAGATGAGATTGTAGTAGTTTTGTTCTTGCTGTAAGATCTTTCTCTTTTCATATATACTCAGAAGAGCGACAGTATTTGCAAACGGGAAAGCTGAAATATGCAATCATTATTAATGCTTACACAAAGATACATTAGAGAAGGGTATTCTGAGGTGCATGCAACGGGCTTTCCTTGCGTTCTTTGCTTAAGCATGAAGCATGTTGCTGATGGTAGAAGGGGCTTTTTCCTTTTGCATCAGATTTGCATGTGTTGGGGGTTTCTTTCTGACTGTAAAGGCACCTTTCACTTACAGGCTCAGTAGAGTCTTCACTCCCATTGGAGAATGAAGAACAAATAAGACTTCAAGCAAGAAGACGGTTAGAAGAGCAGCTCAAACAATATAGAGTGAAGAGACATCAAGAAAGAGTGAGTACCACCCAACAGATGTTCTAGATTCAGTTATTGATGGGAACTTATACAGTCTATGCTTTAAATTCTGTTTGCTGTGCTTCAAATACTCAGTAGTTTTTTCAGATATGGAAAAAAAAATCTCTTTTTTCTGTAATTGGTTCTCTATATTGTTTCTCTGTTATTGCATTGGTAACGCTATTTATTCCTACCCGAAATAGGAAAAAACAAAACGGTAGGCAATCTTAAATTTAAGAAAAATTATTCCAAATCTGAATTATTTAATTTCCATTTTTTCCTATATCTTTCAGTTTTTAGTCTCTACCTTAATTGCTTTCAACCTGTCTATATTTAGTCTTGATTGTTGCCATACATGTAGTTTACTTCATTCATGAAATGATACAGAAACTTAAAGTTTAAAGCTTTTATATTAATACTTAAGTTCTACAACAAAACAAATCCTTGATGCTAGTTCAAATGTAACATTCTGGAATTTACTTTCTTTTGTTTTCTTTTCATCCAATCAGTCTACATCCAAAAACAGGCCCTCCAGCACACTAGATCCTGAGTTGATGTTAAATCCAGAAATCTTGCCAAGAGCTAGCACTGTAGCAATGACAAAAGAATATTCCTTTTTGCGGACCAGTGTCCCCAGGGGACCCAAACTGGGCAGCTTGGGACTTCCAGCATCCTCAAAAGAGAGAAGAAGTTCAAAATCTTCAAAGTCCAGTAAGATCCGGTCCTTGGCTGACTACAGAAGTGAAGATTCAGACTCTAGAAATGCTACCGGGAGTCTTCTGGCTACTGACTTACCTGGTGGGATGCTGAAGCAAAGCAGAAGTGGTCCAACGTCAGTTGTTTCTGAGATTAGTCTACCCTCCGACACAGATGATCGAATAGAGAATTCCTCCTTGGCAGGAGATAGCATTTCAGAGATTGATGGAAGTGAAGTGGGAATGAGGATGGATGGAAATGAAAGCGACAGCTCTACCTACAGCAGCGTGTCAGGAAAGGTGGTGTTTAACAGTTTACAGAATGCAGAAGGCAAACAGAGCATTCCATATACAATAAATGGTCAGAAGATACATCCTGATGCCATGGGGCAATTTCCTTCCATCAGTGAGGTGCTGCAGGCTGCAGCAGTGGAGCACCAAGCCCAAGAGCAAGAATTTAATGGAGAAGTACGGAGCCGGAGAGACAGTATTTCTAGCAGGTAAGAAAGATTGGTGGGCAGTGAGATGATTACGGTGTTGTGCTCTTTTGGGATAGGCAGTCTGTTACTCTTATCTTTTACTAGCATTGGATCCAGTTCGTGTTTGTCATGATCAAATCAGCTTTTAACTTATGGATTCTAAAAGAAACTGAAAGGTCACTTCACAGAGTACCTACTTAATATATCTTTAGAGTAAAATAGTTTTGACACTGATAGAATGTTTTAAATGGTCTCCTAGCAATTGCTTCTATCTAACTTCAGTGTGAATCTAATGTCTTTCTCTTTGGATGGTAATGAAGGTTGTTTTGCTGTGCTTTAGATACATCATAAAATGAGAAACAGTATCCTAATTTCTAGTTTAGATGAGAAGCATATTATCTTAAGGAGTCTGAGTACCTCTTAATTTCAGACTCCCTTTTCTTCAACTAGGTGAGTGTTGTACTCTCTGACTCTTTTATCTGTGTGTGGTATCTCTGTCTCCAGTGTATCTATGGAAAGCTCTATCGCAGGAACTCATGATGAAATGCTGCAGGTGCTAAAGGAGAAGATGAGACTTGAAGGGCAGCTAGAGGCACTTTCAGTAGAAGCTAATCAGGTACAAAATGAATTTCAGTATTTAGCAAATTATATTAATATGTTAATTAATTTTCAAGAGCTTCCTCCTCTTATGGGAATGTGTTTTGTAAAAACATTGTTGAATTAGATACATTACAAGTGCTCTTATGAAGATAGTCTTTAAAGCCTTCAAAGGTCTAGAAAAAAAGACAACAACTTTAGAGATGATGAATCCAGAGTTATGGTAATGATGTCTGTGTTTTCTCTTTGTATTGACTGATGGTATAGCATAGGTAATGCAAAGCATTCTTACTTAGTGTGGAAACGCATCTTATAAGCCAATAACCATGTCAGGATTTTTGATGAAGACACTATACATCTTGTCTGTGCTTTCCTCTGTGTTTTCTTTTGAATATTTGAACTTTTTACTATGCGAGGTGTCACTTCAAAAAAACATTATTTGAAGTAAGTGGTCTTTGCCTTAGCAAAGCCATTTTGCTGGTATCTTCTCTAATCAGCCATTAATGTATTTTCTCTTTTGTATTTAATTTCTGGGACACATTCAGGCTCTCAAAGAGAAGACTGAGCTACAAGCCCAACTTGCAGCTTTGAACATGAAGCTTCAGGCACAGATGGAGCACAGCCAAAACAGCCAACAGAAGCAGGAATCGCTGAGCTCAGAAGTGGCCACATTAAAGCAATCTTGCTGGGATCTGGAAAGAGCAATGGCTGACCTGCAAAACACCTTGGAAGCAAAGAATGCTAGTTTGGCTTCTTCAAATAATGATTTGCAGTTAGCAGAGGAGCAGTACCAAAGACTCATGCTGAAGGTTGAAGATATGCAAAAAAGTGTTCTCACCAGAGACAGCACAGGTGGGTTGATGTAAATTTTGATCTCTAAATTTTATTATTCCATAAATCATTTTAAGTCAACATAATTCTGAAGTCCAAGAGCAAGAAATAATTTTAATTTGCATTTTATTAATAACATACTAAATAGCTGAATTTTAAGGTGTTTGTTTTCTATGTTGTGTCACGAGTGCCACAATTTGCAAGACACAGCCAGCTTGTGGGAGGAGGCATAAATATGTAATCTAATAACTGTTCGATGGTGAACTAACGTTTTTTAGAAAACTGCACAAATACTGGTCTGTAATGATGAATCTCAGTGTCAGGATACCTGCTTTCTAATTTTATTTTTTAATTCATATTTTCAGCCTCTGAGGAGCTTTGAATGCTTGAAGAAATTACTCATTTATTTTAAATTTGTTCTGTTTATGAGCCTAATTCTTTGGATTCCAGAACTTTCAATTTTTTCTTTTGCAGGAACAGTCAATCTTAATGTAATTAGGTGCATATATTTTTGTTCAAATAAATAAGCTACAAATACAGCAATAAGCCTTGAAAACGTGTGCGTAAAAATTGAGCGATGGAGTATAATAGTCCAGATTCTTTCTTTTCCTTTTTCTAGTTCATGATCTGCGACAACAGTTGGCTTCCTTACAAAATCAACTTCATAAAGTACAGTTGGAACGGACCACACTGACCAATAAGCTAAAGGCATCTGAAACAGAAATCACATCACTGCAAAATGTGCGACAGTGGTACCAGCAGCAGCTGGTACTCGCTCAGGAGGCTCGTGTCAGGCTGCAGAGTGAGATGGCTAATATACAGGTATTATGATTTGTTTGCACATAGGACTGAGAATCTGTTCTTTTAATTTTATCCAGATGTCCTAGTTTCGGCTGGGATAGTTATTTTTCCTCCTGGTAGTTGGTATGGTGATGTGTTTTGGATTTAGGATGAGAACAATGTTGATAACAATCATGTTTTAATTGTTGCTGAGCATTGCTTAAACTACATCAAGGACTTTTAAGCTTCTGATGCCACCCTGACAATGAGGAGGCTGGGGGGTGCACAAGAAGCTGGGAGGGGACAGAACTAGGACAGCTGACCCAAACTGTCAAAAGGGATGGTTGTCCACAATACCATGCGATGCCATGCTCAACAATTATATGGGGTGGCTGGCCAGAGTATGGGGGGGGGGTGACCACTGCTCAGGGACAGGCTGGGCATTGGTCAGTGAGTGGTAAGCGATTGCATTGTGCATCACTTGTTTTGTACATATTATTATCATCATTATTTTTCTTTTCTGTGCTATTAAACTACCTTTATCTCAACTCATAAGCTTTTACTTCTTTTTTGCCAAGTCTCTCCCCAATCCCACTGAGTGCTTAGCTGCCTGCCAGGTTAAACCACAACACCAGAGGACATTGAGAGTGGCTTCATTGTCAGAGTTCACACACAATGTCTTTATACTTAAGGTGGAGAGCAGGCTGGGGGGAGTTGTTCTGTTTTTTGTTGTAAGGTGTTAGCTCATGTTGATACTGAGGCATAAATTTAATCACTTGTCTTATGTGAATGAACACCTATAGTGCAATGTAAGTAGTAGTTGAGATTAGGCACAGATAGGTTCAGTGTGTTGTTTTATTTTTGTTTTTTTTTTTTTTTTTTTCTTCCTAGAACTCACCAATTTGAGCTGTTGGTATTAATCAGTGATATTTTTTTCTCCCTCTTCCAGGCTGGGCAAATGACCCAAGCAGGTGTGTTGGAACATCTCAAACTAGAGAATGTGGCATTGTCTCAGCAGTTGACTGAAACCCAGCACAGATCAATTAAAGAAAAGGAACGTATTGCAGCACAACTGCAGAATATTGAGGTGAGGTTGTAGGTGATCTTCATGAATTATGTTCTGTTTAAGTTGCATATTTAGTTTTTGCAAGCATAGTATTTGAAAGCTCAAGTATTTACCATCAAAGCAGTATGGAATTATTATGAATTGGTTAAAATGATGCTTTATAAAAACAGAAATGTTTCAGAACAAATAAATTTGTATGAAACTACAAACAGCAAGAGGGAGAAAAGTCATATGTTTCCCATTCCAAGGTGACGCCTGCATTTTCAGAGCTGGTATTTGCTTTTAATTGAGTTTTAAAAGTGGATGTAAATATTCTGCTTTGCCCATTCGTGAACTTTTCCAACAGAAAACTTACTTGGAAGATAAAGTCGGTAAAATTCTTCTTAAATGTGTGAAATTGCTCAGGTTTATCCTTCCTGTACTTAAGGAAGAAAAGATGAGTAAAATCTACTGAAGTGCAGCGCATTCACTTTCAAAGCATTTAGAACCCATCTCCACTGCTTCCGATAGCAGTTGTGTAAATGACAGGATTTTCTATTTCATGGAGTTACTACAGTATCCAAGGAATTTATTTTTGTTTCAGAATTTTCTAAGCGGCTTAATTTTAACACTTTAAATATTTGTCTTATTTATACCCTGTTTCGTCCATTTAGAAAGGACATGGTGCTACATAAGGAACTCAGATTGTCACAAGTATACAAGACACTCAACTTATTCTAAGGTGTCTTAAGTATATGAGTAAGTGACTTCGGTAAAGATATACAGGTGTGTAAGGCAGACATCAAAATTATATTTGTTTGTTACTTTCTTCTAGAAATGTTCTTGATAACTTAGCCTTTTCTTTTCTTTTTTATTCCCCAACACATACACACATCTACCAGCCCCTTCCAGCTGAAACTGTAGATGTTAACTACTTGCTTTTTCTGCACAGGCTGACATGTTAGATCAAGAAGCTGCCTTCATGCAAATCCAGGAGGCTAAAACCATGGTGGAAGAAGATTTGCAGAGAAAACTAGAGGAGTTTGAGGATGAGAAAGAACAGCTTCAGAAAATGGCTGATTCTGCAGCAACATTGGAGCAAGAGTTGGATCAGGTAGACTGTTTTTAGGCACGTTACCAAAGGTTGTAAGGGAAATAGTTAATTGGCTGAAAAGGCAGTAGTAAATAAATACTGAGCTCTAAACTTTTTAAAAACAGTCTGAAAGATTGCTGCAAAAATGAAGTCCATATCAAAGTCACTCTGTCCCAGGTGAAAAGGCCCCCCACTTTTTTTCAAATCATCTCTGTAACTGTGTTTTGTTTTGTTTTTGAAATTTCATTCATTTTGTATAAATTTAATCTTACAAATTTAATCTTAAAACACATTTTCTCAGGTCAAGCTGACTTTGCATCAGAGAGATTTGCAGCTTGAATCTTTACAGCAAGAACACCTAGATCTAATGAAGCAATTCACCATGACCCAAGAGACATTGCACACCAAAGAGCAGTCCCTGGATGACCTGCAAACACAGTACGATGAACTGAAGGCCAGATTAGAAGAGTTCCAGAGTGATGCTACTTCTAAAGATGACATGATACAGTATTTGCAAAATGAGAAGATTGTCTTGGAAGTAGCTTTGCAGACAGCAAAAGCAAACCAAGAGCAACTTGATGAAGGAACAAAACGCCTTGAAGAAGATACAGAAGTAGCATCAGAAGTGTTGGAACAACTGAGGCAAGAAATTGCAATAAAGTCAAGCCAGGTAAGAAATCCATAAAAACGTCTTACTAAAAATAGCTGCTCCAGGCAAGTATTGCCACAGGCACGTGACATTGCCAATTACATGACAGATTTGTACATGATTTGATCATGTATATGTGAACTGGTGCCATCTGCTTAACACATATGTAGATTAATGACACGCTAAAATGTTACTGGCAGGATAAGGGACCTTTGTTTACTCCTGAGGGTTGAGCTCATTATAAAGTGTGAGTTTATTTCTGATGGGTTATCTGAAAGTGCCATTGAGATACCTAGTCAGAAACAGGATCCTTGTTAGATTAGGCAATTTGTACAAGCATAGGTAAAAATACTGTCAGTGCTTGAAATAATGTAGAATATGACGTGTTTCACGTGTAAAACAGCATGTTTGTTTCTTTCCTCTCGCAGGTAGAAAATCTGCAACAAGAAAATGCCAGCCTCAAAAAACAGGTTCAAAAAGTGAAGGAACAGTTCCTGCAGCAGAAGGTAAGCAAAAGCAAGCTATTTCAAAGAAATAAAAACAAATAACTTATTTTTTTGTAGTGTAAGTATGTATTTCTGAGGACTACTGTGAGGAGACTGGAATTCATTTTCTGTATCAAATACAAAGAACTTGGTGACGTAATTACATGGTTTCAGTTGAATTTTTACCTGCAGTTAAGAAAAAGTGAATCCACCAATCATTTCAAGCTTTCATTGGTCTTGAGGAAGCTTGCTAATTGATCCACTATGTAAAGTCTCTCTCTGGCTTGTTACTAGGTTTGCTTTTGCAAAAGCACTTAGAAAAATCTTCAGTTGTCTTCATTTTCCTTCAGCTTTGAAAAATTGTAGTTGCCAGAGGAGAATAAAAATGTTTTATCGCAAATTTTATTCCAAATAATTAGTTTTAAAATAGTAATTTAAAATTGATATATCATTAGTGTTGTAAATATGTATTATGCATAGAGGCACCATTAATTTACCACTTGATTGCTCATTAATGTAATACTAAAGGTGGTTTTTTAGCTTATTTGGTTTAATTTTGAGAAGGCTGTTTAAACTGCAATTAACACCCCCTCCCTTTCTCATGACAAAAATAGTTAATTATGTGCATGGAATGGCTAAACTTGAAAATTATTTTTTAATTGTGTTTAAGTAGTGCAGTTCCATAAAGAATATGAGGAGTATACCATACTGCTATAAACACTTATTCATATTCGCTTAATGAACAAGTTGGCCTTGTTTAGCCTGGAGAAGAGAAGGCTGGGAGGGGATCTTCAGTGTATATGAATATCTTAAGGGAGGGTGTCAAGATGTTGGGGCTGGATTCTTTTCAGTGGTGCCCAAAGATAGGACAAGAATCAACAGGCACAAACTAAAACACATGAAGTTTTATCTGAATATGAGGAAAAACTTATTTACTGTGAATGTGACAGAGAGCTGGAACAGGTTGCCCATAGAGGTTGTGGAGTCTCCTTTTCTGAAAATAATCAAAACCCACCTGGGCATGATTCTGTGCAAAGTGCTCTAGGTGACCCTGCCTGAGCAGGGAGTATCACCAGATGACCTCCAGAGGTCCCTTCCAACCTCATCGATTCTGTGATTCTGTTACAGATGACATTCGTTTGTATTGTTTGATACCACCTCCCCCCAAAACTAGAATAACATTGGTAAATATTTTAGAAATTTAAGAGTAATTTACAGCAAAGTTGTAACAGAGATGCTATGTTGTTCTTGAAACTCTTGTGTGCAAGGTCATGGTGGAAGCTTACCGAAGAGATGCAAGTTCTAAGGACCAGCTGATTAGTGAATTGAAAGCTACAAAGAAACGTCTAGACTCAGAAGTGAAAGAGTTAAAACGAGAGCTACTGAAAATTCAAGTTGAAAAACAATCACTCGAATCTGAACATTCAAAACTACAGAAGGAAGTATCTCAGGTTCGCCAGCAGATGGTGGAAATAGAAAATCATCTTCAGTCAGTGCAGAAAGAACGAGATGATATGGAAGCACGCCTACAGGTATGGAAGGTGTCAACATTGGACTTTGAGAGAATATTACATACAGGATATGTTGCTGTTTCTGTTAGTTTTGGAACTAAACAGAATGGCTGCAAGTTAAGGTTCTTGGATACATATTTAATACTGTATATATAGTTGAGCACATACCTACCACATTAAAGTGACTGCTCAGTAACACCTCATGTACATGTAAGTCAGTGGGGAGAAGCATGCTCCAGGAGTGGTAGAAGTGTGGTGTGGAAGCAGTTAACCTGGTCCCAAAGTGAATGCTGTCTGAGAGCGGAGCTCAAAGTAGAACTCTGTGCATACATGTTGTGGTGGTGGCCACAGAGCAAAGAATTTAAAAGGTAATAGAAAGGAGTCAGGAAGCAGAGAACCTTGCAATAGGTGTTTTTGTTCCCATGGTTTTTTTTAGGACTGTAAATAATTTTGAAACTTTTTGTATTTATTCTCCTATAAAGCAACATAGAGAAAACATGTTTTTGTTCTTGCTTCATGTCTTTTTATTTGTTTGTTTTTCTCTCTCCCTTTTAAAGTCCTTGCAGTTTGATAAGGAACAAATGGCATCTCTTGCTGAGGAAAATCAGTCATTAAAACTAGAAGTAGAACAAATGCAAGAAGAAGCAAAAAAGTAAGTCTGTTCTTTTGGTATGGATAAAAGATCTATAACATTAATCTTTCATATCCACGCTTTTAGTAACCAGCCTTTTCCTATTCCTTAGTCTTCTTTGGGAAATAACATCCATGTCCAAGTACTGATTGCATGCTGCAGGAGTTCCATCTTCTCTGATTCACGCATGCTTTTAAACAACGACATACATGTTGTATGGCATGTATTGTGTTAACATGTTGTAACATGTTTAATGGAGTTAATCCTAACTTTCTTTCAGTAAATTTTAACCTTGAATGGCTAGAATGTTGGGCTTAATGAGAACAAGCTGGGGGGAGGGGGGTCTGTTTTAAACTAGTAACCATAGATGAAAACTTTTACTGAGACATGAAGTACCCAATGAAAATCTCAGATTAGATGAAACCTTAGTTCAGATTCTTATTCTAAATTCTGTGTTATTTAAAGAGAGTAGTGTACGTTCCTTCATGCTGGAATTTTAATAATTATGACAAAGACTTCTTAATTACCATAACAACCTTCTTAGAATGTGTTCCAAAGTTCTGGTCATTACCTCACAAGGGGCCAAAATTGTACCTTACCAATCTGATGGCTTTTTCTGAGATGAGTGACTTGGGACAAGGGGAGAAAAGTGGGTGTCATTTACCTTAACTACAGCAAGGCATTTGGTACAGTCTCCTGTAGTATCCTTACAGTTCAGCTGGTGAAATATGGACTAGCTAAGTGGACTATATGCAGGTTTTATTATTTCTTTTCAATTGAACCATGCCAAAAATTAATTATTCAATATCATTTTCTGGCAATTTTTTTTAACCTTATGTTTTGTTTTTTGCTTTCACTCTAGGGCCATTACGGAGCAGAAACAGAAAATGAAGCGTCTAGGGTCAGATCTGACAAGTGCTCAGAAAGAGATGAAAGCAAAGCATAAAGCCTATGAGAATGCAGTTGGCATTCTTAGTCGGAGGCTACAGGAATCCCTCACTGCAAAGGAATCTGCTGAAGCAGAGTTGAGCAAACTAAAAGCACAAATCACTGATGGTGGAAACAACCAGATTGCTCAAGTATGCGGGTGTCTTTTAACATTGTTAATATAAAGATAGCACTATCACATTATTAAATATGTGTTGAAATATTACAATACACTGAAGTGATGAAAACACTTGGAATATAAAGTTAACTAAGAATGCTGGTATCAGTGTTGTGAATACTGAGAATTTCCTTAATTATATTTGAAAGAGATAGTTTGGCAGGCTTTGTATTTTTGTATTTCACTCGTGTTTTTTGAGATTGTTAATTGCTTGGGATCTGAAAAATTTCCCAAACTCTAACTTTAACTGCTTTTTTCCTCATAGACAGTTGCCATCTCTTCAGGGTAGCCGTAATTTAATCGTATATGTTATGACTATAATACTGTTGAGAATTAATATATGAGAATTGATTTATTGAGGGAAAACCTAAATTCCTTGGACTAATGGAGCAAAATATAAAAAATGATAAAAGTAGCGGTTGGATGCAAAGGGTTGAAAGCTCTGAGCTAGACCTTTACATTAATCACTAGCAGCTCATTTAATATTTGGTAGAGAAATAAACTTCTTAACAAAACAAAATTGCCTCTGCAGAGACGGATGGTAAATGAATCAGGTTTGTGATCCTTTTGTCTTTAGGAAAGGATTCAAGCTCTGGAGACAGAATTGCAAACTGTTAGCAAAAGCAAGTTAATGCTGGAAAAAGAGTTGCAAGAAGTGATCTCGCTTACCAGCCAGGAGCTTGAAGAATACAGAGAGAAAGTGCTGGAACTAGAGGATGAGGTGATTACCTGAATTTACATGGTAGATGGGAAGGTGACAGTAAAAAGCACCTAGAGGTGGGGAGAAATTTTAGTACCATAATTTTATTCCAACAGTGCAGGAAATCAGAATCTAATGTGCAAGCATTGTGTTGCTGACACAATATAACTTTTTTGCTCTGTACTGTCTCTACTGTCTCTTCATGGTTTTATGAATCACTGTAGTATAGGGGAAAAGAAGATGAGAGAAAAGTAGTTCCTGTATTAAATACCAGCTGTGTCTGGCCATAAAATAGTGAATATACATGAATAGTTATTTTCCCAAACTATTGGGAGTCATGTATGCTCAGTGATTTTTGAGGGCAGGGTGGTGGTGTTCAGTTGTAAAGTTGCACAAAAAAAAAACATCAACTACTCTTTATCTCCATGTGAACAGTACTCATTGATTGTGCTTTCTAGCAAGCCTTTGAGTCTTCCATTAGGAAAAAAATGTGAAAATGCACTTGTTTTGAAGTACCCTTTTAAAAAGGGGGACAGGGAGAATGAAGGAAAACTGTAAAAGCAAATTAAATTAATTTACGTCAGTTTTTTGAGGTATTAATCTGGAGATGTTTGTATTTACTTTCAACTGTTCTCTGGCTACAGCTTCAGGAATCTAGAGGCTTCAGGAGGAAGATAAAACGTTTAGAAGAAATTAACAAGAAGTTGGCCCTTGAACTGGAACATGAACGAGGAAAACTTACAGGCCTTAGTCAGTCCAATGCTGCTTTGCGGGAGCACAACAATATCCTAGAAACAGCTTTAGCGAAAAGAGAGGCAGATTTGGTGCAACTGAATCTACAGGTATTATGACTTTTTGGTATTATGCCTTAAGAAAGGAAATGGTTAATATTTCTTACAAGATATAGAGGTCTTCACTGATATGATGCAAAGTTGGTGTGTTTTCTTCAGATGCAGGCCTCCTGTATGTTGTGTAACAGTAGTAACGTATGAGAATAAAGAACAGATCAGAAATGATATTTTGTGCTAAACAGAGCTGTTTCTCTCTTAGGGTGTAAATAAATCATGCTGAAATACTTGCAGTTGTGAAAGTGTGGCTCATTTAAGATTCTTGAAACATGCAATCTGGCACATAATGATTCACTGGAATTAATGTTGATATTTATGCCAATGGTAATGTATTCTTGTGGTATAAGCAAAAGGGAATTCCTTGCCTATAATGTGCTACCGTTTAACCATGGCTACTTTAAGCTTGAAATGGTACTCCATAGAAGCAGTTATCAGTGAACAGCAGAGAGAAGCTTTTGCAACTGCTGCTTTGGCTGATGTTTGTATTTACTCTATTGGCATTTCTGGTCTTCCACTGAATCTACACAAAACATGCATTTGTTTTTGTGATGTGCTACAGGTTCAGGCAGTCCTAAAGCGAAAAGAGGAGGAGGACCAGCAAATGCAACAACTTATTCAAACTTTACAGACTTCCTTAGAGAAAGAAAAGTCAAAAGTTAAAGACCTTAAGGAACAGGTAATGGGTCATTTATTTATTTATTTATTTTAAAAGATTATTTAAATGTAAAGTATTTGAAAGGTAGCTTTACAGAAAAATCTATGCTTTATAACATATTGCTTCCTGCAGGGTCTCTGACATGATGGTTGATAGTTGGTTGAAAGTGGTTGAAAGATCAATTGATATCTTTTCTGTTGTGCCCAGTGTTAACCATGCTCACTGACTACTAAGAAAGTTCCATTGTAGCTTGCAGTTCATGGAGTGTATCCTGAAGTGATGCTGCTTCATCAAAAAATTTGCAGTAAGAAAGCAGTTTAGCAGATGCGGTTTTTCATTATGTAATAATTAACCACTATTAGCATTAGTAAGGATGACAACACTAATAGTGTTTTTATAAACAAAAATAATTATAAACAGCAAATTAATGCTGCTGCACAAT
The DNA here is from genome assembly GCF_963932015.1 of Anas acuta. Taxonomy (NCBI): domain Eukaryota; kingdom Metazoa; phylum Chordata; class Aves; order Anseriformes; family Anatidae; genus Anas; species Anas acuta. The sequence continues at coordinate 11,203,691 of NC_088995.1, read as the reverse complement.
TTTCTTGATTTGTTCTGTACCCTTTTAGCTTAGTTCTTTTTTGATACTCGTACAGTGATAAAACAAAGAAAAATTTTATCTTTTTTCTTTGTAGGTAGCAGCAGCCAAAGCAGATGCAGCACACAATCGCCGTCATTACAAAGCTGCTTTCCTTGAGCTCAATGAGATCAAGAAAGAGCTACAAGCCAAAGAACTCCTTGTCCAAGCCCTTCAGGCTGAAGTGGACAAACTGCAGTAAGTACACTGTAATAAATGCCCAAGTTCTTGAAGTACAGTAAACAAAATAAATCCTCTGAAAAACACACACGTTAATGAATTTTTGGTTTTGCCATTCTGAAGTGGTTTATGTTGAAATGCATCCCAGCTGAGCCTGATCATAAAATACATGTTTGGATGCTAGGCAAATATTTACAAGTTCATGTCTCTTAGTATTTCAATTAGACCCAAAGTAGGCTGTATGTAGGCTTCACCACCCTCTTTTATTTTTCAGTTTTGACGTGGATTTTTGCTATGTCTTGTTACTAGTGAGGGTTAACACTTCATATACATATTATCCTGTTATTCTCCCCTCTTACATCCCTAAAGAATTATGTAGAAGATAAATTTGAGCATTGGATATATTCCATGGTATACTGAAATGCTATTTGTTTTGTTGTATAGAACCAATTTTCTTACATTGTAAGAAATTATCAGACCTACATAAGAATGGATATAAGATTAACTCTAATTCTCCTAAAACAAAAGCACAATTACTGACAGGCTTCTTGTTTTGTTCACTGTATAATCTGTTGTTTGTAATTGGAATGTTACCAGTGCTCAAAGAATGTGGTTTTTGCAGCATATATATATTTACGCATCTGTCTTTTGTGACTTAACTCTTGCAGCAAATGTGTTGGCAAGCCTTCAAAGGTATAACCAGGTGTCATGAGCTGCCATATAATTAACAATCGTATATTAACGTAGTGAAGTACTTGTTTTAAAGGACAGATTTTGTAAGTACTGTTTCTGTTAATGTTGCTGTGTAGGGCAGAGGATGAGAAACATTCCCAGGAAGTATCACAATTTCAGCAAGAGCTGGCAGAAGCCAGATCTCAGCTCCAACTTCTGCAGAAAAAGCTGGATGACAAGCTTAGTGAACAGCCTGTAGTAAGCCAAGAGGTAAAACCTGCACACTTACTATGTTTATCCTTACTTAGGATGTGTTGTATGATTTCATTTGTGTTTCATCCAGGAACTTTTAATGAAGTTTATTTTAGGAAGTTTCCTTAAAAATAGGAAAGGTTCATGAGACACAGGTAATATATTTTTTGTGAGTGATTTCATGTATAGAGAATTCTAAAGATACTCTTTTGTTGTTGTTAGGTGGAAGACCTCAAGTGGGAAGTAGAACAAAAAGAAAGAGAAATAGAAACACTTAAGCAGCAGTTGGATATGAGTGAACAGCGCAGCCATAAGGAATTAGAAGGGATGCAAGTTGTCCTACAGGTATTTAATCTAGCAGGTGGAGATTCTGATGGATATCTGGTATTGGTGTAGGGGGATAATTAAAACAGTATTTTATAGTTTAAAAGCATTTACACTGATTTTTAATATACATTTTTATTCATAAAACCTAATTCATTATGTGTTTTGCAGTCTTTACTCTTTCTTGATTTCACTGGGCTGTTAGTTTCTTATTTTATTGACCTTACACCGTAAAAATAGGTTACTGACTTTTAATTTTATTTCTGGTTTTCTGTCAGGGTGAATTTGTTTCACATAACACTATCATTTTTTTATTCTTTTTCTAGTTTCCTCTGGAATCTGAAAAATGTGATGAAAGCCTTAGTTCTGGATTTTTTATACTGCTTTCTTGTATCAGATTGATTCCCTTATTTTCCTGTCTAGAATATCAAGACTGAGTTGGAAATGGTGAGAGAAGATCTGTCAGTGACTCAGAAGGATAAGTTTATGCTGCAGGCTAAAGTGAGTGAACTGAAGAACAGCATGAAGTCACTGCTGCAGCAGAACCAGCAACTGAAGTTGGATCTGAAGCACGGCAAGATGAAGAAGGTATTGGAGTAGGAAGAATATGTAGTGGTGTAATTGGATTACAGTACTGGAAAATACTCTGCTGCAAGGAAACTTGGTGAAAACTCTTAATTGAAATGCCTACTCGTAGTATAAAGTTACTGACGTTCTGATATTTAAATAATAAATACGGGAAGATGTGCAGGCAAAAGTAACTTTACTGGTCTTGACTTTACTTCTTTTTCATTAGAAAACTTTGTGTCTACTATATTATCTTCCACTTACATTTTAACTTATAATAAACTAAAAAAAAAGTGCTTAAATTAAATCATGAATCATGGGCAAATACTTAGTACTTTCTTAATGTTCATGTGTCTGTCTTCTCTATTCTTGTCCTATCTAGTTTTTCATCTTTCCACAATTTCAAAAGGTGACTATTAATGGCTTCTTTGATTTTTATTTCTTTTCCTATTTGCTAACCACATACAGAAAATGCAGTAATAGTAGATCTCTTGCTCCTTCCTTCTTTGAAGTACTTCTCTCAGTTAAGAGAACTTCATATGGAACTCATCTGTATCATTCTTCTAGACATTAATCTAGATATTTCACCCTGCAGGTTCTTGAATTTCCAGGAGGACTTATTTGATTATACTTAACTTCTTTGTGTTTTTTTTTTTTCCTGAATTTTTCTCTTAACTATACTGGTAGCATGTTATTAAAATTTGTTGTGAAGATCCAGATTTAAATCCTTATTGTTTTATTTCTTGACTAGTCCTTCTGTATGCTCTGTGTTTACCTATAAGTATGACTAGAAGCTGACATTAGGTTAGGAACTTTTGCTTGTGACCCATGAGGCTTAACTGTATTGTAGAGCAAGTATCAGAAGCACATCCGTGTTAAGTACCAGTAGTGTGATATGAGACTTTGTGTGATAAAAGTGAAATGGATGGAATAAGCTGACTTTTTATTTATGGCTCTTTTTTTTCCCTTAACCAGAGGAAAGGAGAGAATAACTCTTCAAATCCTGTAACTCCAGTCAAGATTCCTGATTGTCCAGTTCCTGCTGCCTTGCTGGAAGAATTGTTGAAACCATCAACAGCTGTGAGCAAGGAGCCTTTAAAAAATCTGAACAGCTGTCTCCGGCAACTGAAGTATGGCCTGTTATTTAAAACCATATTAAATAATTTTTTAAATGTTTCCAGGAAACCATCTGCCAGCCTAAGAAAAAAAAAAAAAGGATTTGTGAAATGAATTATTTTCCTCTTAAAGGGACTATATTTAGGACACTAGGATGTTCTGTCATCCTAAATGTTTGCTTAAATGGCAATGAAGTAACAAAAGAAGCCTTTACAATATACTAGGCAAAATGTCCATCCTAGATTGTTGATTTTTAGTACACAAATAAATATACTGCAAAACAAACCAGAAACAGCTATTTTTAGTTGTTGCCAGTGGAGAAGCTGGTGTTTCTCTCTTCATAACACCAGCAGGGCTGCTTTTGATAGGAGCCCAGGCAATGCATTAATAAATCTATATTGAGAAATTTTATTCTGCCAAGAATTTATTTGCATGTCTTTGCTCACAAGGATGCACACACAATTCTGAGCATGAAAGCTCCAGCTTCAGGAAAATGGGGATTTGATGTTAATGTGGAGAACTGAGCTGCAAATTCCACCATCATCGATGTTTTAAGAGACAGGTGATCATGGAACATTATCACAGGCTATTACCAAACTAATATTTTTACTAAATTGGTGTCTGAATATGAGTCATAATGTGTTTATCTAGTTTATTTTTCTCTGGTGCTTTCCTTGCCTCTTCTTCTCATGTTGCCTTTTATACCAGCAATAGCACCATGTTCATCAGGTTGCAGTCACTTAGAGCCTGTGCTGAGGAAATGATGCTGCATCATGCCTGGCAACAAGTATGTGCAGTAAAGGAGATGCTGCAGTGTTGGCACTTATTATTTTTGGATTAAGCGTATTGTATTTGTTTTGCTTGTAAGTTAAAGACAATTTCTAAGGTTCCTTTAGACTCTTTTTCTCAGCTACAGCCTAGATAATCTTGGAGTAGTTATCAAGAATCAGAAAAGTAATTGTGATCTTGCATTTAACATGCAACTTTCTGCCTGATAATATTTGTTCTTTTTTTTGTTGTTGTTCCCAAAACTCTAAAAGGCAAGAAATGGACAGTCTTCAGCGTCAGATGGAGGAACACACCATTACAGTACATGAATCAATGTCTTCATGGACTCATATTGAGGGGCAGCTATTGAGGGACCTTACTTCCACCAGTCCTGCAACTGCATCAGACCAGCAGGAGATTCCTACTGTAGATGAAAAGAAACAGAATTGCGATGTTAGTGACAGGGAAGTTTTGACACTATAACCTTCTCTGCAGTTGTCTTTCTTCCTATTGCTTTAAGTGTGTAAACAAGTCTTTATCAAAATTATTTATTTATTTCATTTAAAAAAAAAGGTGTTCAAAATATTGCTTTTGCCTGTAGAAGCAAAGGGCATGGTTTTGAGAAACTGGCATAATAATAAGTGCCGAATGTGCTATTCCAAGGATTTGTTTGAAACCTTACCATAATAATTCTACCATGTTTGGGACTGCCAAGTGGTAAATTTGACTCATTTGGCTTTAGTGAGAGATTAAGAAGGCTCAAAATGAGGCCAAGAAGAGCATCTGCTTCCAGGTCTGCATTTGTTTAATCTGGGTAAGTTTGTTAATAGATGATGGTTAATTATGTATCATCTGGGTTTTGTTCTGTTTATTTTTTTCTTTAGGTTGGGGGTCGGGGTGTTGATTTTTCACCCCCCCAGTTTTTCCCCTATCTTGGGCTGTATCCAAATTGCAGGGAAAAAAAAAGTCCTGCTCCTGTTCAATTAGCAGTGGTTGAGAAATGGATACTCCTAGTAGAGCATCCTTGTTTCTCCCACCTACGATGTCTTATTTATTATTTTCAGATTACATATGTCTGCATTTAGGGGAGAAAAAAAAAACAAACATTTGAAGCCATTTGTAGTTACGAAGATGACCTTTGATCTATGGCAAAAGAAACAGGCTGCAAAGATGACAGAACTTTGGCAGATTTGCCTGGGATGTTTTCTGAAGTGTCACAGTTTTTCTCTTACAGTTGCAGGCCAGTAGGGAGCTTTGCTTCACTGCACAAACACTTCTTGCACCTTTTTAGTTCGACTTTTGAAGTAGACATCCTTGATTAAAGGTATGCTTGTAATATATATACATATATATATATATAAAAGAAAAATCATAATTTTCTGACTTTGACTATCTGTTTTAATATTCTTATATAATGTAAGTTAAAGCTGACATAAGGGTTTTTGGTTTTGTTTTGGTTTTGTTTTGTTTGTTTGTTACTGCCATTGTTCTAATGTTACATTCAAGTTAACTGGGTTTTGACATGCTGTACAAATGGCTTAGGGAAATTAGCCCCCAAAAGCCAGAGCTTTTAGAAATGTAATTATTTTACTGTAAAGACAAAATTATAATGCCTATACAATTATTATTTTGATTATCTTCTTCCACACACTGTCCCAACTGCTTGCATCCTCTATTACAAGGTGTCTGTTGTGAATGTAAATGGTGGAACTATGACACTCTCTCTAGAGGTGCCTTGGCTAAATTATTATTAAAGCAGCCCACCTTAGATTCCTTCTTCTTTGGTCCCGTCAGTCCATGTGGCCTAGGGTGCAGTGATAAGCCACTCTTATCATTCAAAAATCAGTGCAGGGATGCTGCTTCATCTAATGTGCTAAAGCACAAATCAAAATACACACGACGTTATTTGTAAGAATCATTGGCAACTCAGGTACCGACATTTGTTTTTAAAACATAGAAAACACATCAATTATATTCACTACAGATTGGCATTAGAAAATCTAGTAAGTATAAGAGGACTAGCTTTTTTTTTTTTTTTTTTAAAAAAAAAAGCATCTCTTCAATTATTTTTTTCATAATTAGCTGTAACAGCATTCAGAAAAGTCACCTTGTCTCTAATTTTTATTTGTCGTGTTTACTTACTTTTCTAAAGAGGCAGTTGCTTCTTTGAGGAGGCTCCTTTTGGATGGGTTTGTATGTTTCTGTGAGAAATGACTGCAGTTTGCTTAACAATAAGGCAAAACCCAAACAAGTGTGGGGAGAAGCTGTGTTTATTCAGAGTCTTAGTTTTCATAATTACCAACTTAAGAACCCATCCAGTTGAACACTTTGCACTTAGTGTTCCAGAGTGACATTGTGCCCCTTAATTCCTTGGAATTTAGCTTACATTTTATGGGATCAGAGCCAAGTGATGCTGAAAGTCAAGGTTTTCAATTCGGTGAAGGGAGAAGTGTATTAGTGTGACATTAGGTGTCCAACATATAGAATTACTGATCTGTTTAAAGAAAAGTCAAAAGCATTACTAGCTTAGACATGTTAATGTCTGCGTACTACTGCAGTCTACTTTGCAGAGTAAATGGTACTGATTATCTTGCTGCTGTCATGTTCTTGAAGTTGCCTGTATATTAAGCTCTAAGAGGGGAAATACGCAGTGTTGTTAAATAACAAAATTAAAACTACATAATAAATAATATATTCAGTACAAAAAAGGTTACCAAATGTTCAGGATTTTAAATAAAATAACACTTGTGCAGGGTTAATGTTGGTGTTCATTTTGGTAAATACATTGCCTGCGGTTAATCTGTTATGTTTTAAGTGCAAAAGTTTGCCGACAGTTGTAATAGATAAAGCTTTTATCTGGTATCAAAGAAGCCAGAGTTGTAAGAAACCTTCCTAGGTCTTAGGAACATCTGCTCTCCTTTCTGTATCAATAATAAGACTGCATTCAGTTTTCAGTGTAGTGCAGCACTTTCTCACTAGCTCACTCCCTGTAAGACATCTGAGTTTATATAATCAAGTAGCCTCAGATGCATATTTTTCCTTTTAAAGATGAAGGAGCTGTTTTGAAGTTCTCCAGTTAGATTTCTGCATTGATCCACCTGTTTTTCTCTCTCTGGAAATTCCTGGACACGAGTTATTTTCATTTTATATCCCCCATGTGGTTTCCTACAAACACAAGCAGTATGCCATTTATTTAAACGAAGCACGGATGACAAGACTTTTGCAGTAAGTCTGGTGAGGTAATGATCCACTGATGTTACAGAAGTCACTGAGAAGCCTTCTAGAAAGAGCACTCAGCATGCGACAAAAGCAAACCCTCTTCTTTGAAGCTTATCAGCTATGTATCTTAATTATCCAGAGAAAAGAGTTGCTGTTACATTAAAAAGCCTCACCCTGTGGCTGAGCACGCTCTCTGTTCAAAAGCTTCAGGTCTCCTGCTGTCTAGGCAGTAAACAAACAAGTTATCAGAATGAAACCTGAGTTCCCTCTGCATGTCTCAGCACTACCAAATAGATCAGAGGAGTAGCAGTGCCTCATTAATATCGATGTGTATTTAGAAATTTAAGAATAATTTTCCAAAGTTCTTTTCATTTTTTGAAGTAATGTGCAATTTTTTTCTGTAACAGACTGTGTTTTCCATGTCTGTTCTTCAGTGGCTGCTACCCACTGAACAAGTCTTGTTGATGAAGCAGAAATGTTGTAAAATGAGAATGTTTCCCAAATACTGAAAGTCATTCAAGGCTGCAGCATTGCTTTTTCAAATGGGTTGGGTTTTTGAGAACTCTGGAATAATTGTCCATTAAACAACAACAGAAGCCCTATAATGGAAAAAATGTCATTTACCGAGTCTATGCTGTTGCTGAACATTGTACAATGTTCCATTCTATCGTCTTCCACGTCTCTTGGAAATGCTTGTGCACTGTATAGGGATCTGCTGAGCCCCTGATCCACTCATGCTCTGGGAGGATCTGATCCCAAACTGTTCAGGCAATATGCTAGCTGGAATCTATGAGAATTTCACATATTGAAATAGAGTAATACCCAGAGTGGAAGTTCTAGTGCTTGTATTTTCATGGATTACTTATACCTCTGTAGGGGAATGAAATGCAGTGGCACAGAAGTTTTAATGCTAGTTATGACAACGTTAAAGGTGCACTGGGGACAGATAGTATCAATACAAGATTAATTTAAAGATGACAAAGTCACTACTGGTGATGCAAAAGCTTGTGATGTATGTTCTAATAACTTTGCCAGGGAAGTATGAGTAGTATGCATGTGACTTGATGTGACCAGAGCCTTTAAATATTTTCATATAAAAGTAATTACAGTCCAAAGTAATTACTGATGCTCATAAGCTGTCAGTCTGATCACACTTGTCTCCTAGTGTTGCATAACACTTCAGTCTTTGAGAGTAGAGCAGCCTAATTTCCAACACAGATGCACGGATTTCTGGAGGAGATAGAGATGTTCTCAGTATTGTAAAAGAAATTGTTGTTTTATACATGACATTTAATAATTTAATGTCTGCTTAGGCTGTATTTGTAAAGACGGAAGTTAATCATTTCATGTTCTTGAGTGGATGAGCCAGGGGACGGAGGAGTTACGCTATGTACCATTACTATTTATGATCACACAAAGCATGTTGATTATAAAAATAATGTGCATAGGAATTCCTTTAAAAGTTTTGTGCAATAAACTATTTTTGGTAAAGGACTCCATGTTGTTTTTTTCTTGTAAGGAGAAATCGATGTAATCTTCTCTTTATTTTTTGACTTTTTGTTCAGGATTCAGAATACGCTGCACAGCCACTTCAACTTATTCTGAAGGTCTAGTGTCTTTTTCCCCTCTTCTCGTACTGCGCTGCCTGTATAACCTCACCGTATCCGTACAATGCTGACGTTGCACACAACGCGGTGGCTGGTTTAAATCCGCTTTCTGTTTTTTCTTACGATCCCCGAGGGCCTTCCCCCGTTACGCTGTGTTTCAAACCACTCATTCCGAAAGCGCCGTGCGCGCGCTCCCTCCCACCGCGCACCGCGGCCGGGGCAGCGCGAGGCTGGCGGCGGAGGAGCCGCGGGAGGCTCGGCGGCGGCCGGGCCCGGCTGCAGGAGGGGAGCCGCGGCCCCACGGCCCCGCCACGCGCGGCTTCAGCCGCCCGCCCGCGGCACGGTAAGGCCCGGCCGGGCCCCCCCCCCTTCCCGGCCCCCTCCCCGCCGGGCTCGGGGCGCTGAGGCAGCGCCGCCGCCTTCCCGCCGCCCCCCGCGCGGCGGCCATGAGCGGGCCGGGCGGGAGGAGGCGCGGTCCCGGCATGCCGCGGGGCGCGTTGCCGGGGCGACGGGGCCGTTTCGCGGCGGGGCGGGAGCCGCTGAGGTACCGGGCCCGGCCCGGCGGGGAGGAGGAGGGGCGGCGGCGGGCGGCGGGCGGGCCGCGGCATGGAGCGCTGGGCCGGGGCCGGCTGGGGCTCCCTGTGGGGGGCCGGCTGGGGCCGCTGGCCGGCCTGGGAGCTGCTGGCCGCCTGCGCCGTCATCGGCGCCGTGGGCTGGCTGCTGCGGCTGCTGGACAGGAGGCCGAGAGGCCGCCGGGCCCCGCTCGGCCCCACCGCGCCGCCCGCCGAGGGGAGCCGGCGCCGCGGCGGGAGCCGCCCAGGTGAGGGGCGCGGGGCTGGGGCTGGGGGCGGCCCCGGGGGAGCCGGGCGGCCCCGCTCGCCAGGCCCCGGCTGCCCGCTGCAGGCCTCGGTGGGCTCGGGGCCCGGCCCCGCCTCGTCGGGGAGCGGCCCTGCTGCCCTGCCGCGGCGCTCGGAGCCCTCAGGCGCTGACCGGCGGCGGCGGGGGCTCGGCCGCTGGTAGCTGCGGGTCGGAGCTGCAGCCCCCGCGGTGGGTGTGCGGCTGCAGGCAGGAGGCGGCTCGCGGTGGATTCCTGGCTCGAGGGAAAAACGCGTGCTTGTGCTGCTTGTGTGCTGAAGGGCTCGATAAGCAGCGGGGGGAAAAAAGCGTTCTTGCAGTGTTTATTTACTGACGGGTTTGATAAGTAGTGGAAAAAAAAAAACCAAAAAAAAAAAACACAACAACTGTTATTGCATTGCTAATTCACTGAAGGGTTGGATAAGGAGTGAAGAAAAAGCAACCTGTGTTCTTGCATTGCTAATTTACAGAGCCATTTGATAAGTAGTGGAAAGAACAGCACTGCCGCCCTTAAAAGTTGATTATTCATTCTCTCCTAGTACTGGCCTTAATTTTTTGAAGCAGATTCTGCAGTTTCATACTGATGTAGCAAGGCAAAAGAAAATGTGTTTTTTGCCCGTTCTTCCAGGATTGATTAGGAAGAAGCCACAAGTATGCGGTGACTGTTCCAGTGGTTGATGGTATTTGTAAAACCACTGAAGGTAACTTGCAAGACCTTGTGTGCTAAATTAGAGAAAAGTAACTTGCACTAGTGCTGGCCGAACTCTGGATCATTTGAATTTACATAAAATGTATTTTAAGGTTCAAATAATAACCTTCTGCACTCTGCACATACAGAACTGTCCAAATGATTATCTTAAAACAACTGCTAGTGTGCGGGTTTGCAAGTCACACCTTTTGGTTTGGACAGATGGAAATAGGCAGTGCATTTCCATTTCCAGTGCAGATGTTTATCAGTATTAGCTAAAAGCTTAGTGTCAGTACAAACATTTAATGGAAGTTCTGTCTTATTTCTAAGCAAATTTCAAAATTCTTTAAAATAAGCCGTGTTATTTAAAAAAAATATCTTACTAATGCTGTAGTAAATAAACTGCCATGGGAGATTCAAAACAACTGTGTTGCTTTGAAAAACGTTTTTGTGTTTCTGAACAGGAAAATACATTATCATGAAACAAGTTGGCAGGTAATTTGAATATGGCCTTTGACAGCTGGGTGAATGTTGTCACACAAACAATTTTTATCTAGAAAACTCCTCGTACTGACAGATCTGAAACCAAAGATCAGTTGCTTCATGGAGGGTCTGCTTTGTCATTTGACTCTGATGCGGTTGTACACAGTTGTAATGGATGCATTAAATAAATATTTTCTTACACTGATGAGGTTGAAAATCAAATTTTAGGCAGTAAATTGTATCAAAACATAAGATACCAGAGAATTCACTCCTTTCCTGTGTTTTTGACTTAACCCTAAGCCAAGGAGAAAGGTTTCATGCGTGCCTGTGTGCTCTACAGATATGAACTGTACGTATTTGAGTCTGCTCTTGTGCAGTGTTTGGAATGATCATGCTGGTTCTAAACCCTAAAAATGCGAACATTTCCTGAGTTAATTCTTCAATATAAGGCCTTTCAAATTACTTTTGTTGAGGTGTTTCTGCAATAACTTTTCTTGCTCTGAGTTTTCATTTTTACCATGTTTTTTTTCTTTCAGTTAATCTCAAAAAGGAAATGATCAGAATAGAAGGTCTTAATATTCACGTATATAACGTCAGGGCCACATTTTATCCTTAATTAAAAGAGTGGCATAAAATTTCATTAAAAAAGAGTGAGAAAATTGTAGAATCAGAGAATGGTTTGGGTTGGAAGGGACCTCAGAGCCCACCCAGTTCTAACACCCCTGCCACATCAGGGGCACCTTCCACCAGCCCAGGCTGCTCCAAGCCCCCTCCAGCTTGGCCTTGGGCACTGCCAGGGATGGGGCAGCCCCAGCTTCTTGGGGCATCCTGGGCCAGGGCCTCACCACCCTCACAGCCCCTTCATGTGTATCTGCGGAGTCACAGGGCTGTGGGCAGGTCAGATAATCCTAGCAGTGAGGTTCTCTGGAGGTTCAGGCATCACGAGGGAGCTGGAATACTCTGTGGAGGTAACTCAGCAGTATCAACCGTGTCTTTGCACAGCTTATTTTCTGCAGCTGCAATGCTCTCATTTCCCATGGTTTCTCTAAGGTTTCAGTTAGTATTTATGAAATATTCTGGGACTGAAGTGCATGCTCTAAGAACAACACGTTTAAAAGCAGGCATTCAAAAAAAAGGGGAAAAAAAACACAATTACTGCTCAAAGAAAACATCCCTCACACTCATATAACTATACCTGCCAAGTTAAAATATTTGAAAGTCTACCTAAAGTTTGGCATTAACATTGTTTCCATAGTTTTAGAAACTATGTCCTAGTTTTAGAAATACCGTAGCTTTGAATTCTGATGCCAGTGGGAATTTTCCTTGGCTGTATTCACTATTCCAAAAATGTATAAATACTGAATTTTTTTATATTGAGAAGTTTCGCTCTTTGCCAACCTAACCTTCAGATGATTTAAAAGCAATGCGGTCATGTATAGTTGGTTGATATATTTTGTGATAATGCTGTTGGCCATACAAATGAAATAAAAGGGGTGTTGGCTATACTGCAATTCTGCGATGAGGATGCAATCTTGGAATCACTTCTGAGTTTGCATGCTTTGACAGAAAGCACACCGGGCGTGTTAGGATCCCGTGTTTGAAATGCTGCAGGCCTGCTGCCCTAGGGTGCAGCCCCTCACTGCTCAAGCCTCACGTTAGTAACCCAAAGACACACGTTGTAGTGGATGTTCTGGCTCATGCGAAGTGCTGCATTAAACCCTATTCATAAACCAGGAGAACTCTTCAAATGACCAGGTGTTTCTCATACCATGCTTAGACAACAGAAGGTAGTGCATGGGGAGTGCTACAGGGGAGAAAAAAATAACACCACCACAAAACCCTTTGCTTTAAATAGAAAGAAATAGTCTTAGCTGAGTTCCTGATCCATGCCTTGGTGTGCAAATACAACTGTTTAAATAATATTTTTACTTCTTCCTTTTGGGAAGCAGTAACTTGCTTGAATTGCTGCTAAAAATGTCACGAGCACCAGCCCCAGGCATGAACTGGTTAGCTAGTGAGGGAAAGGCCGAGTTAAGGAGGAGCGAAAACAAGCTAAAGGAGCACGGCAGCGTAATCGTTCCTGCCGTAATGCTGTCATTTCTAAATCATGTACAGCAGGGAACATTCACAGCCTTTATGGTTATATGGATGTAGGATCTAATGAAATAACGTTGAAGCTTTTTATGTTACTGAACGCCCCAAATCCTGTATTTTTTACATTTAAAGGTTTTCCACAGCAAGTAATTGGTACTGGCATCATGTTTTCAGTATCTTTTTGCTGCCCATGTGGAAGCTGTAAGTGTGTGGGTAATGTGGAAGGAACTGAGCAGGGAAATTTACGGTGTCGTACTGGAGAGAAGGGTTTTCCTTTGGAAATACAGAAATTCTTTCAGCTGCTGCTCTTTGTCAAGGAGGGAAATGTGAAAAGATCAACTGTTTTTCTGGCTGCTTGCTGTCAAAACGGGGGCTGGGAAAAAAAACATGTTGTGTAAATAGTTCCAGCCTTGAGTCACTGCCAGAGATAGACTCCTCTGGCTGCTGCATCATGCTTCTGTCTTACGCTTTTTTTCAGCTAGAAATTCTTAGTGAAATAACAGAAATAGCGGCTGTGCCTCTAGCTGTAGGCACTGTCTAACCTGAGTCTTGCAGTATCTATCATGTCCTGCTATGCCATTACTCACCCCGGTTGTTCATTTCCTGACAAGAGTCAAATATTATCCCTGCCTGTCATAAATTTTCATGCATAAACATTGTGGATTGAATTTACATTCTGAAAGTGTTAAAGAAATTTTAAAAGAACAAAACAAAATAAAACGTACATTGTAAATACACTTTTGTGTATTTACAAGTATTCGTGAGAGGAGAGGGAATAATGGTTAAAGGCTCGTGGCTTGAAAACTCTACTGTTGTGTTGGGTTGAAAAATATTTTGCCTTCTCTGCATCTGCATTCATTTCCTCAGAATCAGAACAATAGTTACAAGATACTTTTTGTTTTAATACAGCATTTAAATAGTAGGAGAAAGGTCATTGGTCTTTACATTTACAGTTCATCTCATCTCTTTTTTCCCTGCGCCTCCAGGTGAAATAACAATGGATGCAATATTATCCCGACTGAAGCAGCTCAACCCTGATGAGCTTAGAGAAGAAGTCGTAAGAGCAGGACTCAAGTGTGGGCCCATTACTGCGACTACTAGGTTTATTTTTGAAAAAAAATTGGCTCAGTTTTTGTTGGAGCAGCAAGGAGCATCGGAAGAAAAAGGATCAGGTTGGTCAGAGACTGCTGCTGGAAATGTCCCATCTGACAGCAGCCAGGCAGAATCTCAGAAGGCTTTGAAAAATGCAGTGCTGAATCACAACCATGAGGGAAACGTTCCCGAAGAGGCAGACTTTGGGTACTGTGTGGGTCTGAACCCTCCAGAAGAAGAAGCTGTGATGCACATGAACTGTTCGGCTCCAGTCTGTGGAGCAGGATATGCTGATTCACAGATGAGTGCTCAGATGCCATCCAGTGATCCTCCGCTCTACTATGGTGTTTGTCCTGTTTATGATGACATATTGGCAAGAAACGGTAAATGTCATATGTGTGTTTCTGAGGTGCTCAAATCTGGCCTGTGCTTTCCATATTGTATAGTAAAACAAAGTAGTATTTTCTGAGGAGTGTTTTCCGTAATATCCAGTTACATATCACTGTAAATTGAGGCAGTAAAGGTGAGTGGATACCAAATATGAGCAAAAAGCATTTGTTTGTGAAGCATGAATGCACATGATTTTACACTATTAAAATTGCCATGACTTCCTCACCTTTCTTTTTCTCCCTTGAGAAAAAAAGGAGAGGAAGAACTAAGTGAATAGTAGCAGTCTTTTCAAAAAAGGAAATAATTTCTGTTGTGCAGGAATTCATTGTGGGCATATCTGTGTGAATTAGTATTAAGAAACATTGGGCCAGGATTTAAAAGGACTAAGCTTTAATAATTATTAACAAATGTATTTTATGTAAGTTACAAATAACTTCGCTAGTTCAGATATGACATAGGGCAAACAGCCAGGAAGCAATTTTAGCCAATCAGCTGGGACATGGTCACACTGTTGTTGTTTTGGTTTCCATACAATCCCATAGCTAGGTTATTCAGGACTTTTTCATTTAGGACCTAAACTGAACGTCTGTTCTGTGACGTTCTTCTTATTAGCCCTTACAGTCAGACTGAGAGTTCAGTGATATTTGTGTGGTTTAATGAGGAGGTAGATGTATAAGAAACTGTTACAGAAAGTACTCTGCAGAATTAAGACGTGTTGATTTTGATAGTGTGATTACTTTGAGTTTAGAATCCATGCTGTACTCCCATTTGACCAGTTAAGTCAGTCTGGAAAATCAGGATGGTATTTTAGCCTTTTTAAAATTCCTTTCCTGAAGTCCATCATAGACTGCAACTGTGCTGTTTCAGTGTGAGTTGAAGACATGAATTTGAGGAATGACATATGAAGTTGCCTCTCAGCACACATACACACACACACACAGAAAGTTTGACTATTAAGAGATTAAATCTGTGTATTTTGCTTTCTAAGACAGCAGGCCTTTATAATAATACTCAAATTCTTTATTACAAATGATTTTCCTATCATAATCTATATTATGCTTTATTACGTTATTAGAATCCATGTTCTGTAAAACACTGTATGTGGTTTCTTCTGCTCTGTGCTTGTGCCAGACTTGCCCCAATTTCTCTCTATCTGTGACAAGTATTATCTTAAATTGGACATACACAGTTGGGTTTTTTTACTTCCAACAATAACCATTTTATAATCATATCTAGATAAGACATTTTTTCTGTAAAGCAGATGGTACAAACACCGCTGTGCTACTATTTTAGGCGCTGATTGAAGCTGTGGGTTTTTTTTTTTTGTTCCTGTATATAGCACTTACTGAATCTTTTGAGGCATGGAAATACAGTTATGAAACATCCTAGCTGTTCTGCCATAGTATTTGATGCACATGAAAATCCTTTACTCTAGGTATAGCTTAGCTGAAAAAAAATCTTTCTCCTTCTTTTGTACCCCTCCTGTGCCTTTAATTCCACTCAAGAATAAAAAAAGTAATCTTAGAAATAAACAATCAAAAGCTATTTATTCTATCATCAGTTGAAGCTAAAATGATCTAACAAATTTAATATTTTCCTTTCTGTCTTAATGCCAGTTGGTATCGAGGCGTTGGTCATTCTTCACATTTCATCTGTAAATACTGCCATAAGGAATCACTAAATGACCTAGTGGCAGGCTTACAGTAGTGCATAAAGCGTCATGCACTGTGAGGCAATAGTGAGTATTTGTTCTCATAGAAAAGACATTCCCGTATCTTAAGTTGAACAAAGTTACTTAAATGTGGAAGGAGAGGAAGGAGAATGGTTTGATTGCCATCTGAGGTTCTGTGTAGAAGTCTTAAGTTACGACAGTGGGTTGGTCACTTACATAGCTGAACTTCCTGCACAGAAAAACATGGAAAATAGTGCAGGGTGCAGCTTTGAGTTTGCTTTTCAGTCTAGATGTGAAACACTCTGATATAGGAACTGGCTGTTTATAAAAGAGATCTTCAAAACACTGATTGATGTGAACATTCACTGTACAGATAGCACCTGATGTTAGTTGGAATGTGTAACATTCTTCCTCTCAGTTTCCTTTGATAAAATTTAAATAGGCTTTGATTCTTTTGCCATGTTCATAGAGAAACAGTTTATGACCAAACTGGAAGGATAGTCTGATAATTTTATAATCTGTTTCTAGGAACAAATCTGAGGTATTGAAATGCCAATGTTGATTTTACATTGTTTCAGAGAGAATACATGTTTATGAAGATAAAAAAGAAGCTCTCCAAGCTGTTAAGATGATTAAGGGTTCCCGTTTTAAAGCTTTTTCAAACAGAGAAGATGCTGAGAAATTTGCTAAAGGAATTTGTGATTACTTTCCATCTCCAAGCAAGTCCTCCTTAACTTTGTCTCCGATGAAAACAGGATCATTTAACAGAGGTTAGTGAGAGTATTCATCTGTACTGTAGATACAATATGCAATCTGGTATTTTTTTTATCAGAAAAGAACCGACCACTTCATACCCAATGTACTTATAACAAGAAAAAAATCAAAGTGATAGAGTGAAGCATCTTAATGAATCGCAATTGGTTTGTTGTGATAAATTTGTTACTTTTAAAATGATTGCCTTTGTACTGGTTTGCACAAATTTTACGCTAAAAAATATTGCTATTCTTTCAAATCTGAAATGTTGTTAACAGCCTGCATAGATATGTTGCTTAATAGCATCTGGTTATATTTGGTGGAATTTGATTCTACTTGCGGACTTCAGGAGTTTCAGGTTTAATAAGGTGCAGGTAAAATTGCACAGTATATTAAAACTGTACTTAATTGTTCAGTAAGGTCTTATATTCAGAAAAAAAATTGTAACCCATGATCATATTTCACAGTGTTCCCAGTTGCTAGATTAAAGTGACTTGAATCATATAATTGCAAAAGCAATTTCAAATATTCAAGAAGTTCTTATTTCTTGTTGAATTTTGCTTTTAGTTTTGGAAGCAGATTAGTAGTTACACAATTTTTCAGTCCATATTAACTCTGAAAGTTTCACAAGACAATTGAGTCATATTTTCCTTCCTACCTGTTACTATCTACTAGTATGTTGAAATGTCTTGTCAATAATATATATATATATTTCTTTACATTAATGAGGCAAAATTAATCCTTTAGATTAAAAGATTTTGATGGTGGTATTAAAGTAGTGATCACTTTAAAGAATGCATATAGAAGTATGATACTTTTGTTTTAATAGATGGCTTATGCTCCCCTGAGATGGAAACTGCTAATAAAGAAAGGGCCAACAGTTATAAAAGTCCACGTACTCAGGATCTTACTGCTAAACTTCGGAAAGCTGTTGAGAAAGGAGATATATCAACGTTTTCAGAACTTATTTGGAGCAACCCTCGCTATCTGATTGGATCTGGAGACAATCCAACGGTTGTGCAGGTAAAAAAATAAAAATATAAAAAAATCCCGGTTCCACTTTAGTGATTTAACTTTGAGGCCTGATAAGCAGAACTGGAATTAATGTTGTTCCTGCTCTTCCTTCGAAAAAACTTCTTTCCACAGTGCACAGTTTCTCTGTGTTTACTGATACTAGCTGGAAGCTAACAGAAACGTGGCTGTTGTCTGTCTTTCAGAAGTGCCCCCAGGATAGTTGAGTTTGCTTTGCTTCAGAAGAGCTAAAGAAATGGAGTATGCAGTTTTTGAGGGAAAGAATAGTTTTGACCGGTAACAAAGAATAGCCTTGTCTTCATGTGGTATTGATAATTTTCAACCAGGATTTTTTAATGGAATAATGCTGTGTTTACTGTTGTTCAGTGTTTTTAGTGTTGTTTACTGTGTTCAGTTTTGGGCCCCTCGCTACAAGAAGGACATGAGGTGCTTGAGCGGGTCCAGAGAAGGGCGACAAAGCTGGTGAGGGGCCTGGAGAACAAGTCCTACGAGGAGCGGCTGAGGGAGCTGGGCTTGTTCAGCATGGAGAAAAGGAGGCTCAGGGGCGACCTTATTGCTCTTTACAGATACCTTAAAGGAGGCTGTAGCGGGGTGGGGGTTGGTCTGTTCTCCCACGTGCCTGGTGACAGGACGAGGGGGAATGGGCTTAAGTTGCACCAGGGGAGTTTTAGGTTAGATGTTAGGAAGAACTTCTTTACCGAAAGGGTTGTTAAGCATTGGAACAGGCTGCCCAGGGAAGTGGTGGAGTCACCATCCCTGGAAGTCTTTAAAAGACGTTTAGATGTAGAGCTTAGGGATATGGTTTAGTGGGGACTGTTTGTGTTAGGTTAGAGGTTGGACTCGATGATCTTGAGGTCTCTTCCAACCTAGAAATTCTGTGATTCTGTGATTCTGTGATATTATGGAACAGGGGAGTGTCTAGGCTGTGACTAGATGATCCTACAGCACCGCTTACCTTGGGACCACCATGCTGTAAATTTCAAAACATGCTGTGGATCTAAAATCCACTCGTAACTTATCATTTAGCGAACACTGGCAATCACATGTTAACAACTAACTTGTATCAGACCAGCTTTGTGAGGCTGTTAACGTTTAGTATGTAATGTGTTACAGTGCAATGAATTGTATATATATACACCTTTCTTCTTGCTCTATTTACATAGTGTGCTTCCTATCTCCTTTTATTATGTAGTACCTTAATATGCCTTCTTTGCTACGTATTTGCCCTAAATGTCAAAACAGACTATGGCTGAGTGTAAGGATAATGTAGTAAATTTTAAGAATAATGTGGGTATGTAGATACATGTCTTTACAGTGCTGTGTAACTTATTGCAGCTCTGAATGTTTATCTACTGTTTTGTAAATATATTTTCCTAAGATAATATTAAGAAATAACAATCTAAATATAAGACTGTGGGAACCTTTGAATTTTCATTGTTAAATCAGTAGAGAGTATGAGTGTTTAGATTTCTGTTCATTCTAATGTTAAGTCTTCTTTGTTTTCAGGAAGGGTGCAGGTACAATGTCATGCATGTTGCTGCCAAAGAGAATCAATCTGGTATCTGCCAGTTATTACTGGACACTTTGGAAAATCCCGAATT
Organism: Anas acuta; assembly: GCF_963932015.1. Classification (NCBI taxonomy): domain Eukaryota; kingdom Metazoa; phylum Chordata; class Aves; order Anseriformes; family Anatidae; genus Anas; species Anas acuta. The sequence continues at coordinate 11,184,290 of NC_088995.1, read as the reverse complement.
CATGCGGCTTATGTATCCAGATGATGATAGTACAATGTTAAAGAATCGCATCCGATATATTGTTGACCTTTACCTTAATACACCAGATAAAATGGTAAGATTTGTACGTTTGGCAGTTTCTTACTATTATGAAAACAACTGGAAGGGGTTAAGGAAGTGCAAGGGAGAAGGAAAGGCAATAGAAGGGGTCATTTCTAGGAAAAAAGAGCTGTTCATGGGTTTTGTATTTTTTAATGATCATTATTCCACAGTATGGTGAGAAATGATCTATTAAGAGCTTGGTCAATCCATCACAACATTCGGTTACTTTTTCTAGTCTCAAAGTACAGGGGATTGACTTTATTGTGTTTCCAAATATATGTGAATTTTCCTTCCTTCCCATCACAGGGATTTGATACTCCATTGCATTTTGCCTGCAAATTTGGGAATTTGGACGTTGTTAATGTGCTCACCTCACACCCAGCTATTGTAAAAAATCCAAGGAACAAATACGATCAAACTCCAGCAGAAGTAAGTCTCTCAGTGTCCACAACAAAAACATTATGCCTTAGTAGTATTTTTCAAGTTTGAATGTTTACTGACCTACTGTAGATAGAAGTCTAAGATACTAGTGCCATGATTAGAGTGTAAATCTCTGATAACATTAAAAATATTTTGTGTTGATTATATCCGAAAGAAAGTTCTGGATTTTATGATTCCCTGTTTTTTCTTTACAGTGTCCATTTTATGGATGTGGATGTATTTTAGTGGTTAGTTCAACTGTGAATTAAAAGAACTGGATGAGATTGGTAGAAGCCAGTAATATGACTATTCAAGAACTCATTGCAGTTGAGTGGAGATTGATGCCTTATGTTTTATTAATAAACAACTAATATTATATTAACAGGTAGTGTGTGAGAGAAGCAAGAATAAATCTGCAGAATTGAAAGAAAAACTAAGAGAGTATTTGAAAGGTCTGTATTCAAAGTTTTATACCATATCAGGCATATGATACGTTTTATTTTTCACCAGGACCTTTGCTATCTTCTTTGTTTTCTGTAGCATTTCTGTTCATAAGTGGTGCTACCGTAAAGTGCTGTAAAAAATCAAAAAAAACCTCTAAAACTGGCAAGGAACAGAAAACTTACTGTGTCTTTTAAATTACGTGGTCAGTACTCTTACTGGATGGATCACAAGGGTTTCTTCATAGCTCTGTAAGGCAGTCACGGCCCGTATTCTATCCAATGAGTCTATAGCAGCAAATTTAATCTAAAAGCAAACAAAAGCCATCTACAGAGCAGGAGGTTTATTTGTCATGTTTGGAAGTCATGTAATTTCCTTGACATGAAAGATTTCCCTGTTTTGTCATGTGTAAGTTTGGGCATTTGGAAAACTAAGTTTTGAACTTTTCTGACAAGCTTTAGGAATCGTCGTGTGTATCAATGCATGTATTTTTGCATTTGAGAGGGAAGGGAGCCTGAACTGCATTACAACCTGCAAGCAGTCAATAAAAACTGAAACAGTGAGTTTGAATTAGGAGCGTTACAAGTATACAAGCATTACAAGTATTCTTACTAATGAAAGTCAGATGGTAAAGTAGAAAGATTGATTTTCTTGGAAGAAACAGCAGGCTAACGTAACATGAAGTTAAGAAAGCTTTGTATTATTGTATTTGAGGTCGATACTATGTACCACTGCTGAGAGCAGAAGACAATTCCTCAGCTCCTGTAATTGGTGCACCCTGGTCACCGGATCAGACAGACGAGATTCCCCAGACACCTTTATCTAAATACCATGGCAGCCCCAAAGATCCAGTGTTGTCTATAAGAGCTTTTGCAGGCCCCATGAGCCCCTCAAAGGTAAGGATATAACGAGAACTCCATCCAACTCTAATGCCTTTTTTTCCCTTTTTTTATTTTTTTTCTCCAGTAAGGAGAAAACACGCACAGTACATTGTTGCTCCTGTTATAGATCGTGGCTTTCTTAATCTTGAACAGGGTTTTCTTCCATAGTGAGGGAAAACTACAGAATCTTTTTATTGCTGAAAACACAGAAACAGGTGGCGTAAGTAAGAGTGGAAATTTCATAGAATCAGCGAATGGTTTGGGTTGGAAGGGACCTTAAGGATCACCCAATTCCATCCCCCTGCCATGGGCAGGGACACCTCCCACCAGACCAGGTTGCCCAAAGCCACATCCAGCCTGGCCTTGAGCACTGCCAGGGATGGGGCAGCCAGCCACAGCTTCTCTCTGCAGAAGCCAATCTAGTCGAAAGAAAGTTTTTCTGTTCTTTTTGTTACTGTATTCTATTTAAATCAAATAGAATTTGATTATTTGGTCAAAGAGTACTCTTTAACAAACTTTGCATTGTCTCACAGATAATTTCTCTAACTTTCTAATGCAAAACAAGCCTTTACGTGTTGCTGTGAACTGGGTTTAAAAAATACATCTTTGTCTCATTTCTAGAAAGTTTGCAGTAGTTCATCATGCCTTTGCTTCTTGAATTAATGTTCATATTTTTTTCTAAATGGAAAAGCTGATGAGGAAGTAGTGGCTACTGGATAGTTTTGGAAGAGTAGTGATTGTATAGTAGGAAAAGTCTTTTGTTTTCATGAAGACTACTTAGATACCAGTGAAATGTACTTTAAATTTATAGGCATTTCCTTGACTCTTGTTTCATATGACCATGCTGACAGTACAACAGCTTTAGACATAGTGAGTAAATGAGATTAAGAATGTTCCGTCTTGTGATGCTTCAATTCCTACGGGACAGAGTTCTATGAAAATGCTTAAGATTTTTTGCTTGCAAAGATGCTTTTTGGTCAATTTACTGTTCACCTGACAGAAATGTAAATATGCTTTATACTCGAAAATTTTTACATAGGTTGTAAATAATGCACTATTTTGATTGGTGACATACTGTTAGAGATCCTAGTCACTGTTGCATGTATAAAGGCATAAAGTTTGGGAGTTCAAATTCAAACTTCTGAATAAACAGCAAGAATATATTATGACAATTGAAACAAGTCTGTGGAATCAGATACATACATGTAAAAACACCACCTTTGCATCGTGGAAGCCTCTAAACAAATGAGCATTTGTCATTAAATAAAATTATAATGTTGTAAGACACACCTCTTATTTCCTGCTGCATACAAATTAAAACCACCTAGACCTAGTATCAATACAGATTACGTAAAGGTGGTTATATACTGTCATCAGTATTCTTTTAATGAACAGTTACGAGACCAAAGTAAGCTAATAAACACACTGGGAAGAATAACCTTAGATCCAAAATGAGATGTTTCATAGCTAGAGTTGAGCAATACTTGTGGCAGAACCTGAGTATTTTTGACTAGAGACTGAACATGTAGACAGAGCACAGCAAAATGTCTTCTAGACCTTATAGGTAGGCATTGTGCCAGCACTGGTTTACTTTCATATTGTATGTGATGATTTTTAAAAAATTATTTCTTTTTTTAAAGGCTGAAGAATTTCGCAGGCTGTGGAAGACTCCACCCCGAGAGAAAGCTGGCTTCTTTCACAATGTCAGGAAATCTGATCTGGAAAGAGGTGTTGAAAGAGTTGGAAGGTATCTAATAGAGTATCAGTATAGAGAATTAGCAATAGCGCAATTAAAAGCAAAACACTTGTACTAAGAGTACAATTATTACTTAGCGAACATCTGTTTGAGCAAAAGTTATTTGCCAGAAATATTTTATAGACTATACCGTGCCTGGATTTTTACTGTTCTTTTGTGTGAACAAAATACTTCATCTAAAACTATGAGACATGGCTTTCCAGCTTTGCCAATAACAAAATATTTCAGTTTTGATGATACATACTGAATGCTTTTCCCAAACATTCACTCAACTGATTTGTCAGGAGATCTAAAATTATGCTCAAACTACTTATTCTGGAAAATGTGGAACTATTAAAAAGATAGCAGAATGAAAAGGTCCTAATACAAATGTTCTGCTTTACAAAAACCGTGTGTGTGTTATCATGTGTCCTTGCTGTTAAAATACCTTGTATCAGCAATATATAGAGAAAAACCATACTTCGTTACTAGCTGATCACAGTCCTTTCCTTAAAAAAAAACCTTGCTTCCTCTTACCTTCTCCCATTCCAAAATAATAAGAAAGAAAGCTATTAAATGGAGTGTCATTCAAATTATGCCTACATCGGTGTGGATTCGTGTCCATCTGATGTCTAGATACAGTCAGCTTAAAAATTGCAATACGTATGGTGCTAACTGTAAAAACAGGTAACATTGGAAAAATATTCTAAAGAAACACGATGCTATGCTTGCTAACAGCATGTGTATCGCTTGCACAGACTGTTGATTGTTGCAGGATTGTGTTGCCTAGTTGCACATTTATACTCCTATTAATAGCTGATAAAATGTATTCAGAAAAAAGTTATTGTCAAACTAATATTTATGTCTTCACAAATGATTCGTTTTATTTTATTTATTGCAGGGAGTTAGCTCATGAACTGGGGTTCCCGTGGGTTGAATACTGGGAATTTCTGGGCTGTTTTGTTGATCTGTCTTCCCAGGAGGGGTTGCGAAAATTAGAAGAGTACCTGAGTCATCGGGAAATGAGCGAAAAGGCTCAGCAAGAGACAGGGGAAAATGAAACCTGCAATAGATTTAAAACTCCACATCCTTCTGGTAAGAAAAAGGCAAATGTTGCAAACAACAGGTTGTACCTAGGGAGAGGAGGGAGGGAAAAGCATGGTGCCCAGGGAAATGGTATTCACCTATTGTGGTTGCTATTATTAATCTGTTATCCAAACAGTCTGATTATAGCATTGAAAAAGTAGCTAACAACAATGTGAACATGGGAGAATTAGAACAGACCTCATTAGATGTTCTTTATCTTATATTAGAAGTTATTTACGTGATTATAGCCCCTAAATGAAATTCCTGTAAGAATGTTCTGCTTTCAGTATGTTTTTTTCCAGAGCATTTGGAAATTTCTTTGTAGATTATGGAATTTTGTAATCCACAGATACAGAATAAATAACTTCTTAAATTACTGGAATAGCTATTTACACTTCAGGATGAAATTTAGACTCAACAAAACCCAGGAAGCTTTTAGAACACCTTAAATCACTGCTTGCTATGTATTTATGGACTACACACACTGCTCCCAAATCTTTGTGCTCCTTCCTCATTTCCTTTGTGATTATGGATCTGAAGGAGCTCTGTTACTGAGATAAACCTGGGCGGACAAGACCCTGAAGGATAATCATTGGAGTAGTTGTAAGCATCTGTTCCATTGAGGAGACAGAAACGTGCACTGTTCCATATTAGTAATGTTTTCCTAGCCTTTTCTGCTTCTGGATTTTATCCTTTTGTTGCTGGCTAATGATTGAATTAAGGAATGTAGGAAATAAGGTTCTCAAACAGTTAGGATATAAAAGGTTAGTTGCAAAAAAGATTAATCCATGAGGTTGTTATTTTGCATTGTAGGTTTAAGTTACGTTAGTTCAATCTGCTGCATAAATAAAATTACAGAGGGCCTCAATAAATAAAGTAAGGCATAAAGACTGGTTTTGTTCCCAGTTTATTTATCTGATGGGAGTTCTGTTGCAAGTCAGCTTATGTGTTGCTCTTATTAAAATTGTTTACAGGCAAGAGTAAAAAGTGCTGCAATTCTATTTCTGTTGGAGCATTTTTGGATGAGGATGATGATGACATGAGCTTAGAAGAAATTAAAAACAGACAAAACGCAGCACGGAATAACAGCCCACCTATTGTGTCCAAAGAACCTAGCATCGATGCTATTGGAGACTCTGAGTGTGATATCTTGTCGCTGGAGCGTACAGTAAACATCATAGAAACATCGGATCACCCCAGGCACTACGAAAAGGTGGCTTCTTCCAGCAAAAATGGATTTTGTAATCCTGTGGCCAGTGAAAGGATAATTAATGACAGAAAGCACTTGCGTGATGGAGAAGAATGTCGCGTATTGCCCATTTGCAGTATGATGTCAGAATTTGAAAGCCTGACCTTCCGAGAACAAGAGGGCGCAGGAGAATCAAGTAAAATCAGTGAAAAAACTGTGAATGAGAGAATTCTGGCTCAAAGAATAAGTCAGGGTAGAATAGCCAAGGACCAGCTGGATAAGACCTGCTATGCGGTTGCACTGGCAAGTTCTTCTGAGGCAAGTGCTACAGGTAAACCCGGAGAGGCCAAGTTAAGGACAGAGCACAAAATACCATCAGAAAAGGAGCGATTGGCCATGGAATCTGGAATTCAGACTAATAAGGCACAAATATGTCAAGAGCCTCCTTCCCACAAATTTCTGTTGAAGACTTCACCCACAAATAAGAAATTATTTCTGCTTGGGTATGAATCATCTTTTTTTTTGTCCTTTGGTCCATCTACGCAAAACAAAATGCTTTTTGTAGCATCACTGGCAGCAAGGTTAAACTCACGTGAAACTAAGCAATTTTTATTAAGGTGCTTCAGTGCTTGTACAGTAGCCATACAGCGCTTGCAATTAATTACCTGAATACTGTATCTGAAATGCAAAGAACAAAGACAAAACCTTTCCAAATCACAGTTTCAGGTAACTTTGTTGTTTACTATTCATCTGATGGACTTGTAACTTCATGGTGAGCCTAGTTTAGGGTAACAAAGTGTTTACTATACTGTTGGGATGTCCTCAGATTAAGTTTTCAAAACTTTTAAAATGAGGCTACTGTGTAATAATGGACAGTTATTTATAGCTGGACCTGCTGGAAAAAGTTCATACAGAAACTGTTTATAGAGGAACATGGGTAATTTGCTTTTATAAAAAATGTTTCAGAATTGGGATGGCTTATTGCCTGGACAGATGTGTCATTCTCTTTTATCTTGTTCTGTTTTTATTCTAGGGAACAGCCCTCGAAGCTGGACAGTGATGTCTTAGCAGCTATAGAAGCAGAACAGATTGATCCACAGAAGTACCCCCTTATTTACAAATGGAAACATGCGGTGCAGTCGTACTCGTCATCTGACAGGCAAAGGTATTGCTGCAAAGCCAACCAAATGAGCCACAATTCCTATGGCACTAACCAAGCTCAGGTGGATTTTGCTCCTAATGCCCCTTTTTTTATGGGAGCATTGGACCAAAATTGTCACGGTGCTTCACAAGCACCTGCTTCTTCTTCATGGCCATTCTGGAGAAAATTACATTTAATTAATTAAGCAACATGTCTAAATCAATGTGATATATTTGTGCTGTCACTTTCTCTTCTCAAACATCTCAGTTACAGTGCTTCTCTGATGGTAAATTATTTCCAAGACTGACTTGCAGATGACACCAAGTAACGCCACTGCTCGCTCGCTCTATTGCAGTTTTCTTAACGAAATGCAAAATGCCTTTGTCTTTCTTCCAGTTGGCCAAGTCCGGCATTGAAGGGAAGATTCAAGTCCCAAAGCACTGCTGCTGGCCCACCAAATGCTTCAGTGTATTCTAGTCCAGGAAGAAACAGTCCTGTGACGGGAAGTCCAGGGAAATATGGCAATGCTGCCTCATTCTCTCCAGACCCTGGGAGCCCTGGGCGCTACAGTCCAGCTTGTATCAACCATGCGCTGTTAAAACTGCGTTATTTTTCAGAGCCTCCTACTCACTAAACTATGATTTATTTTCCTGGAACTTTAATTATATTTTCATTGTTAGAGTGGAGGAAAAAATTACAATGTTACTAAAGTGACATGAGGTTTGCACTTGGCTATTTATTTTTCCTCAATTGAGGACAAATCTATGTTGCAAAAATTGAATATATGTCTTTATGCCATATATGAGATGATAGATTACTGGTGATATGCAAGAAGTTAGTGACAGTCAGTGCAGTTGTCCAGTAGCTATGAATTAACCCTTGTTGCCAGTAGAGCAGTGAGCTGAACCTTTACTTAGAAATGGTGGTATTTTACTATCACCAGCTGTCATCACAAATAACTCATTAGCCCTCAACTACATTTCTTTGCCTGGATAGTCTGAAGGAAGCACATCAGCAGCAAAGTCTTACCAGAAATCTTATTAGAAGTAATGGATGGCAAGCTGTAAAATGTTCTTCCACTTGCAGGGGAACATGGCAATTGAAAAGCCTAAGGCAGAGCCTCAGTAACAACCACCTTCCAGTGATGGGTATGAGTGTGATACCCTTGTGCATAATCAGCCAGCAGGTTGATCTAGATAGTTGAATACACACACACACACACGCATATATGCACACATATATATGTATGCATGTATTTACACAGAAAACGTCAAGTTTTACCTGATCTGAGGCTGTTACAAACACCATAATACTAATGAGTGTTTTAGTAAAGGAGCACTGTAGAAATTACTGGTATTCTGCTAAAGGTTAGTTTTAAGTTTAAAAAATAAAATTAGTTTGTTTTTCCCCACGAAAGCTTTCAACATTAGCAGATGTTAATAGTTATTACAGAAAAGCACATCAGCAATAATTTCAGCAAGTTTACCAGCAACATACCTTAATGGTCTAGTTTGTAATATATTAAAGTGGTATGCAGTGGCCTGTGATACAGCTACTTATTTCCCAACTGTTAAGAGATGAGTAAGGACTATAACTATTTTCACTGAAATCTACACTTTCACTATGCCTCTAGCCTGGATGTGGTAATGATCTTTTATTACAGGAGTCAAAAATTGTATTCTTTCTTTAGCCTTCCGTGAAAGTGACTTATTTTGACAGCACAATGCTGAGACTGAAGACTGCTTTTTCAAAAACTCAAGACAGTTTAATGTTTGTAATGTTGCTTGAAAGAAGGCTTCCAGAAAGAGGTCTCTAGTACTGCTGTTTTAAATAAATACATTTAAAAAGGAAACAGAAAAAAAAAAAAAGGCAAACTATCTTATATTTCCAACACAAAATTGATTAGAAAAATAATTAAAACCTTAAAAGGCTGTGCAATTAAAATAAAAAAAAAAAAGGTGGATTAGGATTCATGGATGGCACATGGAATGTGAGTAGATAGCCTTCTGGGACTTTTGTAACCTAAATGTATGGCTAAAGAAACACTAATGGTAGGCAGGCTGTTACCACTTAGTACTGGTCCCTTCACCACCTGTAGCTCTCACCGGTACAGAGCCTGGCTTTACAAATACAAACCTTAACAGGATTGATGGCTATTGCTCACTAGTGACTGTTTCATACACACTTAAATGGCTTCATTATTTGGTATAAACCTGAAAACTGCACTTAATGCTTTTGCAAGCTCAATAGTGCCTTTTGTAACATACCTTTTTAATTAAACTTTTGTTCTTTTAAAGCTTAAAAAAGTGGCACCCGCTTGCAGTGGGCCACACAGTTTTTCTTCTGGGATTTCTGGAATGGAACGTATTTTAACTTCTCTTTCTAAGTTTATTTGGTGCAACAGCTCTGCACTGTGGAAGAACATTCCTATTTTAGAAATTAATTATTTTTTAAAAATAAACACTTAATTAGATCTTTCTTTATAATTCTTTTTCCAATAATCTGGACATTAGGAAAAACATTTTACTCAAATGACTGTCATTCAGAGATATTCCAGACAACAAGCTTGGGGTGGGTGTCATTCTTTAGCAGACATTTAAACAACTGTAACCGACTATGTTACCAAGTATATTAACTTGACTTTTTCATATTTTTTTCAGTTGTTTGATGCAGCAGTCTCTGTGGTCTCAAACTACTGTTGGAAGGCTCAAAATTCCTACAGTTTTAATTAAAAAGGTTTGGGGGGGAAGGTCAGTAATTCAATGTAAATTATGTCTTTGTCATTCTTGAGGAATTATTCAAATGATAAGGGGAAGTAATTGCATGATATCAAGGTAAAGACAAAGTCTAGGGAAAGTTGCTAAGCAGATATCTGGCCATTCTTAATTTGTCATATGGCAACGCTGCACTTTTGATAAGGTTTTATCAGAGCCAGGAGACTGATACTAACACAGTAGTATTTTTTCCTTTTTATGCTTTGCTTTCTCTTTTTTTTTTTTTTAATATTTAAATGTATATTACTGTTATGTATGTGTATACACACACACGAAAACACACTAAGACACTTCCCTACCCTACCACCACCGTACCCTGCCTTCCACTTTGTAATTTTGTTTTGGTTCAGTCAAGAGAATATTTTTTTATTTGTTACATAGTTTGCATTACTCCAGTTGTACTGCATTTTACAAGGGAATTTTTCTAACAATGTATTCTCTTCGTCTGTTTAAAATAGGAGCAATTTATGTAGCGATTGATCAGTCACCATTGTGAAGTAAAGCTCTTCCACACAGAGCCTGTGGAGACACTATATCAGATCGGAATTGCTTCAGTTTACTTTTAAAGGTGCAAGAGATCAGGGTTTTTTTTGTTGTTCTTTTTAAATTAGCCAAGTGTCATGTTAAAAACAAACACAGAGTTACCCAGCTTTCTATTCAAAAATAAATGAGTGCTAAAAGTGTCACAATGTATTTGCTTAATGGGGCATAGTGGTAAGTAGGTGGGGTTGATACCATGACACGGTTAAATTGCTCATTACTCACGTCCTTTGTGTATGTGCGCACAATGAGGTTTGATTATTAAGCCACTACTTAAGTACTTTCATAATCTTTAAGAGAAAAGAAGTCTGCATACAATAAAAATTATCTTCATACTATCTTAATTTGAGATTTCATACACACCCCCCTCAACCTTTTTAGTGCCACTAAAAAAATGTTGCTAATTTCTGTACCTGTGCAAAGATGTTTTGTACGCGCACTTGGGGTGACCACCACCAAGAATGGGGAGAGGGAAGAAGGGAAAAGAAAGCCGTTTCTTCCACATGTGTAAATAAAAAAGTGCACTTAACCTTGACCTTTAGAAGACTTGTTAACACCTTTGCGATATGTACATAGTGTGTGGAATTTTCGTCTTACTTGCCTTCGTGTTCCCGTTCCATGTGCTGGTAAATGACACAGCATTTTACTAATCAACTGAAGGGACAAGAAAGAAAGACAGACCAGTTATTTTATTCAAAACTTTTAAAAAGTTAATAGACAAAAACTGATAAATTATTCTCATTGCATCAATGAGACATACATCACAAGGGTTTCCTGCTGCCCCTGGGAAACGTGCACTACAACTACCATAATTTGTTCCCTACAAGCCCCAGTTTCCTTTAAGTCATTCTGATGTAGCAGTCCTGTATGAAACGAGCCATTAAATCTTGTCTTGTTAGGTTGTGTGCCACGATGATGCCTCAAAGCTCTGACAGAAGTAAGCTTGAGGTTTCTTCAAGATTTTTGGGATAAGAGAACCTATAAGACATGCAATGCCTTACTTTCACCGTACTGCTGGATGTGTACTAGCCATCACCAAGGCAGAGTATGCAAACGAAGAAAATTTTCAGTATTACAGGCATTGTACGCAGACTTACTAGCGTGGCTCAGGTGCCCATCAAACATCCTTAAAATCAAATGCTTCTGAGCCTTTCCCTCAAAAATAACTTAGTTCTCAACCATGTGCATTTTTCCTAGAACAAGTCCAGCAGTTGTTTCCTAGAACAAGTCCAGTCAAAATTGTACAAGGGAGCAACTTAAAGCATTCTGCCTGATGTTTATACTCACTTTGCCCAGACAGAACATCCCACAGATCCTTTTTCACTATGTGAGCAACAGCAGCTTTAAGCAACAGTTCGCTCCAACACTGCAGAACCTCTGACCTGTAGTGCCATTACCTCAAACTCTGTGCTGTTATTTCTCTACTCTGAAATCATGGTACCAAAAATATAAAGCAAGCGGGGAAAGCAGGAAAAAATGGAAAAAAAAAACAACTGTACTCCTTGCAAACACGAAGTAAAGAACGCACAAATAACTGCTTTACATTCCTTCCATCTTTCTGCTACAAAACTCACCCCTACGTCCTTCTACAGACAAGTTTTAATTAAAAAGGCCTTACAAGACTGAAAAACATTGCTCAGAACAGCTTAAAGTACTCACTGGGGATGCAGGAACACTTAATCTAAGCAGCAGTTAATTCTAGCACCGCAGCTCTGAAGCAAATCTTTTTTTACTCTTTTCTTTACAAGGCCCAGGCACAGTTTACACGAGCTTTTAGGGGGCAGAGGGAAACAATGAGACAACATAAACATACATCCTCAACAGCTTACAAATACTGAAGCTTTATCCCTTTGTCCTTCAAACAGCAAAATACCCTCAGTTTGTCACTTCCTCTGCAAGAGCTGGAACAAGCTGGCTCATCTTCAGTTTTAGCTGCAGTGTGATAAAGGCTGCTCTTTCCAGTTCCCATATCATTATTTTCCTGCACAAGAAAAATATCCACAGGAGCAAGCTTTGGTTATAGAAGTTCACAGGGAAATAAAAAGTCCGTGCTCTTGTAGCTGCTGAGCACATGGACATTCAATCTTTTTGTATTCCACAGATGAGCTTCAAGTTTTGGGGAATACTTGAGGACTGGACAGCTTCAGGCTTAGAAAGATTTCTTCTTTTCTGGACTGAAAGGCAGATATGAATAAGTATGAAGGAGGCAAGGGGCTAAAGGACATTTTAAGACAGCATCACATCTTAACAGATAAAAACCTAGTGGTACTGTAGCTGAATGTTCTAGTGCAAAGAGTCTAGAGGCAGCTCCTGGGTAGCCAGCTGTTTCACTCATTCAGGTGCGCGTGATTTTATCTGGAGGCATGAAACCTGTGTCACCCAGTGTTCGGAGTGCCACTCTTCCATTTGGCCGTATCACCAAGTGAGTTATACTGCCATTGTTAAGCGACATTCGCAGCCAGCCTTCTGGGGGGAACTGCAATGCTCTATTAAGACAAAAAAGAAAAAAAGGAAAGAAAAACATTACTGCTCGTTCATCAACAGTTATATTAACATGAAGTTGACAGTATCACCTTCTGTTCCAGATAATAAAAAATGGTCATTTTGCAGCTTGCATTCAAATGTCCTACAGAGTCAGCTTTGGAAAAAAATGAAAAAGTATTGTTTTTGTGCAACAGATCCCAAACTGCAGTTTTGGTAACTGGACCAGTGTCAAGAATACACTTCCATAAGCGGATTCCAGCAGATGAATGTGATTAATATAGATAGGATTAATTCAAACTGACAGAAGGTAGAAGCTCTCATGGAGTCTGGTAGCTGGGAGTGCTCTGAGCAACCCAGTACCAAACAGGATGACAGAATCTCTATGCGCAGCTGGTCATTAGGCCAAGTGCAGTAGCACAAAACCCTGCGCTGTGCAGGACAGGTAGAGCACACGGCTCACTTCTCCCCAGTAAGTCTCCCCAGCAGACCACAGGCATAAGCAGCACACTGCACGTATGCACCTACCGTTGGGAAGGCTAAAATAGCATAAGTAATAACACCAGAGAAGAGGTACTGATATACAGTTGGTTCTAGTTACCAGCATGCGCCCATAGAAAGAACTCACCAGAACTGTTTTCATCAATGATATTGTTCCCCAGAAGAGAAAAAAGAGAGAACCTTCTGCTTTCTGTACAAATACAGTCTCACAGGTCTTTTTAGTCTCCAGCTATTCTAAAATTCCTAACTGACAAGCCTCAGAGTTAAACCACTTGCAGTAACGACTCAAGAAAATAGTAAGTTGTCTCAAACATCTTTTGTCTTAGATACTGAGGAAAAAAATGTTTTTTGACAACAGTACTTTAGAAAGTCTAAAACAAAAAAAAAAATAGTAAGTAACAGCTACAGTCAAGCTAAATTCAAAAGGAACACTATATGGATTGCATGTAATTGTTATCAGATAGCCCATAATGCTAGATATCAAAGGTAAGGTGAAAAGAAAATGGGAGAAATAGCAATGAGAAAAAGTATAAAGTATTTCAGAAAAAGCCTAGGTAGCAGAAAGACGATCTCTTTTGGCACAGGGAAGAATACTCTGTGTACCCGATCAATAATCTTAAGTATAGCAATTTTGAAAAGCTCTAAAGCAGTCCACAGAGCAGACAGGCTAGCATGTAACTAGCTCAGCTAAAATAAGCTAACCGAAATTGTTGCAGCTATTGATCAGATTAAAGTTTAATCGTATCTATCCTGCTCAAGACAAATTATCTAACAGATACCACTTTGCTGATGAGGAGAAAGAACAAAGCAGATGCAAGTGACTGGATAGGGAGACAGGAAAAGATCCAGAACTGTTTTCTCCTTCACGGGCCACCTTGATGTTAGTTGAAAGATGCCCTCTTCCCTCCAATCCAATACTGGATGTTTTGCAAAAACATACTAATACAATTTGAACATAATACAAAAAATAAATCAACTAATAAAGAATCCCCAAAACTAAATCAATCTTTCATTATTTAAGATCAAATTCACCTCAAAAAGAGGCATCCAGTCAGATGCTCTACTTGTCGTCTTTTCCAACAGTCTACACAAAAGTATTATCTTCAGGATTGTGTGAAGTAGAAGCATGCGGTATTAACGAGACTGTTCAGACGCACAAAAGTTATCAAGTCTCACTGATTTGGCCATTTTCACTTTCACTGTAAAGTGTTCTAATTTTCGCATATTTCCTCTATCTCCAAATTCGTCCTGTGAAGTTGCAGGAGCAGTTGCTCACAATGCAAGCATTCATCTCCAGCCACCTCAAACACACAAATCAACAGATCACCAAGCTCAGCAGTGCAATATGCCAACATGATTTCAGCAAAGCTATGACCTTTTAAAGAACAGGGATGAACATGCAATGCAACACATACCTGCAGACAATGTAGCGGATCACGTTGGCATGACAGACAAAGATCTCGTAGCTGTCTTCTTCCTGCTTTGCATCAGCTCTATGAATGAAGTTTCGAAATGCAGCCTCAATTCGAGCTCCATCTTCATAATACTGCTAATGGCACAGAGTTCAGAATTAAACATAACTCAGAGCAGCATGTGCCGTTATTTGCATTTGCAGATGGGCTACATCTTCTGACAATTTCTTCTTTAGGGAGGTCCACACTTGAGGCTCAACTAACACACAGATTTTTAAGTTATTTCACTGGTTCTGTACACTTACTGAGGAGAAGGAAACTATGCAATTATCTAAGGTTTTTGATGAAAAGCATCAGCTCAGATACCATGAGCTATAGCTTTTGTCAACTGAAGTATATTCAAAAATATAAAAATGAAAATAAACAAAAAGTAAGTAAAAAGTTACCACAGCTTCTGGTTTCCAGTGAGAGACTGGAGGGTCTGGTTCTATAGGTGCTCCCTCTCTCAGCAGATCAGTACTAATTTTTTTGACTCCTGAAATATTAAATACACATTCAGAAAGGAGTTGTTACTTCACACGTCCCTGCAAACAGACCCACATCTGCTCAACAGATTTTTTTTATGCTCTTTGAGGAAGCCTTCCTCTCCACACTAAAGACATTTTAGTCTAAATATTTCCCATCAAGGTGTGTACATCTCTCCAACACAACTGGTTTGTCATCAGCAAGGTGAAGTTTACTCCAACTGAGAACAGCCAAAACAATTTGGCATAGCAAGTTGACTTCCCAGTCTGCTGCATTTTGAAGAACTGTATTTGTAAGGGTATTAATCTTAATGTTCATGTTCACTAATTAGGCTAATTAATGTTAATGCTACACTTTTGATATGTTAATATTTATATTAATATTTTAGTCCGAGGAAGGGAACTTCTTTTTAAATAGCAGCACAAGCAAGAAAGCAATCACTGATTATGTAAGAGAACTGACTTTTACCTAGCCATATCTTACTATCTGCTAAAATAACAAAAGAACGCCCTAGACAGAACTATTTACAGTCAACTACCTTTAAGTTTAGATTCTGGTATGTCTGAGTGGCAGGAAAAAAAAAAAAGCGCACAACATCCCAAAGCCCTGCAAACAAAGCAGCCACTCACACAAATTGCAAAAATACGTATCACCTCTAAGCATGCCACATCTTCCCCTGCAGGTAGGAACAGCCCAGCACACAATAAAGGCCTGTTAGCTAATCCATCGTACATCACTACAAGAACTGGAGTTTAAGGCCCTCTTCTCGCCTGCACTATTGCCCCCTGAGACCAGGTAAGGACTGAGACAACCCTGATGACCTGCAACAGCCCTTGCTTTACAAAATGCCTAAGAGAAGAGTAACCAGGAGAGTTATCTGATAGAAACATATACAGGCACCTGCCAGTCACTCAGAGAGGCAGCTCCCACTTATATTTTTTAAAGATAAGCTGGAAACCAGCAGAATTAGGGGTGTTAGTGTCTTTATAGACATATTCCCATAGGTATAGAAGTTGGCTAATAACGGCTCAACTACACCTTAAGGACAAGCTTAGAATTTTACTGGAAGCAGTTTTAAGGATCAGAAGATGCTGAAAAATTAACAGAAGTCACTTACCTGGAAGGTATTTGCTTATAATTTCAGTTGTTTCAGTTGCTCTTGTCATGGAGGAGTGGATAATCTGATCAAATTTCAACCCCAAGCTTGCAAGCCTGCGTCCAGTCAATTCAGCCTGCTCTCGACCTTGAAAAATAAGGATAGATCAGGAAATTAACAAACACAACCCACTGTTTAAAGAGAAACCTAGCTCTGTAACTACCTTTGAGATAAGATTAAGACAAAAGCCTTAGCCCTGGGGAATTACATCAGCTAGTGTGAAAATTTGCTGAAAAACCTTAAAAGAACATGAAATTTCCTTTATGAAGTTTCTTTCGCATTAAGAGTTCTTCAAATGCCTAAAAGCACGTTCTAATGTTTGGATTTAGAAGATCAAAAACTGAAAAAACAGATTTACTTGTACCATCTTTCTGACACAAAGGATCCAGAAAGTGGATTAAGCTTTGGCAGTGAGACCAGAACAGAGCTGAGTTACCGACCCGTACTCATAAGGACGGCAGCGCTGACAAGCACTTTTCTTAAAATAAGAAGAAAGATGTTTTTAGTAATACATACCAAGTGGGGTCAGAGTTCTATCTTTATCAGCCCGGCCATCTAAATTGTATTGAGAATGACGGATAAGGAAGATGTGCCTGGTGGCTTTTGCTTTGCAGTGATCTAAGCGGGAGGCAAGCTCTTCTTCCCCAGTTTCTTCATTTTTCTTTTTGAGGTTGATCAGAGCCAGTGGTTCACGCCTAAACACACACATTTAAAACATCGTTTTTAGATAGGGGAAGCTAAAAGACAGAGGAATTCTACAGACGAATAATCTGACTTATAGTTGAGGAACTAAAATTGACTCTTTAGCCATGTATATTGCAAAACTGACTGAAACCACCATGCTAGAACTAAAAGCCTGCATTAAAAAAAATAAGGTAAGTTGATGCCATGGGTTAAATGTATAATTGACAGATACATTCAATAATTTCAAACACCACCTCTAAATGAATTCTAGTGATTAAAAAAGCAAGCGATGAAGAGAGTTAAATCCTAGTATAAACAGATGATGTCCACTAAAACACACAAAAGCTACAGCCTGTCTGGACAAGAAGATTATAAACATTACTGGGGACTTTATATTGAACTCCTGATGATTTAATAATCATTCTCAAAATTTTCAGTGAAAAATCACAGGCACCCTGGTAGGTTACTTGACAGGAAAAAACAACCAGGAATGACACTCAGGAAAAGAAAAAGAGGTGTCGACTAATTCCAAAGCAATTAAAACGTTTCACAACTGTAAGACCCTGTGATAAACTAAACCTACAAAATTTGCACTTTATCAACCACATTAACTAAAACAACAAAACAATATCCTAGAAATATTTCAGCTTTTTGAAGTGCACCCAGAGAATTATTTTGTGCTTTACATTAGGTCACATCAGGTCTCTCCAGGAACTCATTTTTTTATTTTTAAATTTGAAGCATTCATTTATACTTTCAACTTTTTAAATCACTCTCTGCCCTGAAGCCACTTTCATCTTTCTTCCATTCTGTCACGCTGCACACCAACCTTCCTCTCTGTACACCATCCGTTGCCCTCCTCTTGCACATCACCCATTCCTCAAGAGGACACCAGGCAGATCTTCCCCTCGAACCCCCAGGGAGGCAGATTAGCGGCACAGATTTCCTGCTGCTGACACCAATGCTGCACTATCATCATCAACCCTGTCCAAATCTGCCTCAGATTAGTCCCCTGGTCCCCTCCCTGCACTGAGCCTCTACCCGTTAATACAAATCCGCTACTATGTCTCTCCATCTCGGATTATAAAATGCTTTCCCTTGATCTTACTCCTAAAAGAACAGTTAAATTTATTCAATCCATCACAGATTTCACTTCTTCCATTATTATAATTAAACCTGCTTCTGTATCTGTTAATCGATTTTAAATCAAGAGTATAATTTTATTCAGTTTGAGGCAAAGTAAATTGGTCACAGAGAACTGCCGCCTCACATACCTGCAGTTCACAGCAAGGGTGGCATTCGCCGTAGTAAAGACAAGATTTCTGCTAAAGAATGAGGCTCAGCACCTTCCTTAAACCGCTCCTAACATTCAGCAAAGCATTAAAAATGAAACAACAGCCCAACAACATGAAGTTCTGTTGCTATTTCACAGGATATGCCTTTTGGTTCAGTAGACATGATGTTGGAAAAACACGTTAGAAAACTGAAAAAAAGTCACGAAAATTCAAGCACACTTGTAAATGAACATAGGGATTAACTCACCTATGGCAGAAACGCCTGACAAGAAATACCTGAGCGAAGGTCCTGCCCTCTTGTCCCCCAGCACCTCTGCAGTTAGGTTATGCTAACATGTGCTTTAACAAGTCATGAGGAGATAACCCAGCTTAACTACAGTTTTCGCATAAACTATTTTTTTTTAATTAAAAACAAAAAAAAAATACAAGCAGGAAAACTTAATACTGCTAAAGCTTATCTTCACTAGGTTCTTTTAGGCTGCTGAAATTCACAAACTGTCAAATGGAGCTTTCTGCGCCCCCTCCTAAAAAAAATCCCCTAAGATCATAGCTGGACAGAACTTTGCTGAAAAGCAACAGCAATATCTAGGACCGTCTTTAAATGCAATTAAACAGCAAATGCCATTTAATCCATGGCAGTGCCCTTTTCACCTCTCTTCCAGGAAGCCCTGCATGTCACTGAAACACATCAGTCAGCCTGACAATTTTTTTAATTCTTGTAACACACTTAAAAATCCAGATACTTCTAGTTTTATTCCTCATAAAACTACTCGCAAGAACCATTCAAAAAATGAAGCCATAGAATTTAGACAATAATTAAAAGCTTTTATTCTCCCCTCCCACACCAAGCTTTCCAGTTAATAGGCACTTAATTAGGACACCTTTCAGATAAAGTGCTGCCACGTGAAATGAAACTGTAACTAGTCTTCTCCCAAAAGCGAACTGTACAACGTGCTCCTGCATGTACAGGAGCGCCATGCAACACCCTGGGTGTATCACCTGGTCGGATCAACAGGATGGCTGTGAGTAAGGTATCTGCATTCTTCTGTGTCAAACTTCACAAGGATGGTTGTTAAAAGTACATTAATACACGTGGTTATCTGCTCACAGAACCGTTCCCCCAGCCTGCCACCCCAGAAGTGTATTTATAAGGCATTTAACAACCTCACCCCAAAGGCAGAACTGGGATCTCAGCCAGGTACTGCCAAAGCCACGCAACAGGCGGACAGCGAGGAGCAGGCAAAGGGGACGAACGCGTGAGGGTCACCTGCATAACGCACCTCCACTGTCTGCACACTAACACCCGGTGAGGCAGGACACTGCCCGTAGCTGCTGTTCGCTGTCACCCCGCTCATTTACCCGGCAGCTGTGACAGCTCCCCCGGCCCCAACACAGCCCCAGCGCCCAGCTCAGGGCCAGCCGCCAGCAGGAGCAGAAGGGCCGGGACCTGCAGCTCCGGTGCCTACCTCAGGCTGACTTTTTAACGAGGTTAACATGAAAATTAACCGCTTACTTAACGAAAATCGGTTTGATTTTTGTAATTGGGCGTGTAGAGGCCCCTATTTATACCGGCATTTCATCCTAGAGCATCTCAAAAAAAAGAGAAAAACGATAATAACAAAAACCCAGGACACCACCAAAGCCTGTTGGCGCTCAAGTTTGGCTTCACCACGATCGCACCGGAGCCTGACCCGAGCGTCCCCGGGGCGATAACCCCGGCACCTGGCACCTCAGCTCAGCCCGCAGCCCCTCACCGAGCCCCCGCTGCCCCTCGGGCGGCCCAGCCCCACGCCGAGCGGCGCCCCCCAGGTCCCCCCCACACCCCCCGGTCCCCCCCGCACCCCCGGCCGCCCACCTGTCCCAGTTGCTGTCCCAGTAGCCGCCGGTGCCCCCCGCTCTCTCGATCCAGCCGGCGGCCGGCGGGCAGGAGGCGGCGGCGGCGGCGGGCGGCAGCAGCAGCAAGCCCTGAGGCGCGGCGGGAGCGGCGGGCACGGCGGCGGCGGCGGTCCCCGGCCGCGGCTCGGCGTCGCCTCCCCCGCTCCGAGCAGGCGGCTTGCCCACGGCCACGGCGGAGAAGAGGACGGAGCCCCCGGCCAGCCCGCAGGCGGCCAGCGCCAAGGCGCGGCGGAACGACATGGCGGCGGCGGCGGCCGCGTGCCTCGCCTCGGCCTCCCGGCGGCCCCGCCCCGCACGGAGCGCGGCGGGAGGCGGGGGGCGAGGCGCGGCCGCGGGCTCCCCTCAGCGGGAAAGGCCCCGGCTCAGCTCCGGCTCCGAGTACGGTGCCGGTCCCGGCCCGCTCCTCGCGGCTCCGTGTGGGGAAGGGCCCGCTGCGCTGCCCCGAAATGGCGGCGGAGCGCGGAGGGGCTTCCCCGGCGCTGGCAGAGGAGGGCCGGGGGAGGCTTGGCCTCGGTGCGATGCTGCGGCGGGGGGAATGCCCGCAGCCGGGTGGCTCAAAGGAAATGCAGCGCGTGTGGGTCAAAGGAAAAGCGCGTTAATTAATGGGTCGCGGCGACGTGAGCTGCCTCTAAATTACCGTGCCTGGGTGCCGCTGAAGTCCATCCATAATAGCATGTGCTTGTGTCTGCACCAGTCAATTTAGCTTGCAGCAATCGTGTATTACTTCATATGTACTTCCTTCTGTTGTTTTCTGAATCAAGGAAAAAGAAAAAAAAATCTGTTGTTCAACGTCTTTTCTTTTTTTTTTTTTTTTAAATAAAAGCACCCCTTTAAACCTCACCCCAGAAATACTTTGACAAAGCCAGTCTGCTACTGGTATTCATTTTTATGCAGAAAGCACTCAAATTCTATCTATATATACAAATCGATACACAATATTATTTTAACAGTTGCAGATTTTCTAACAAATAGCCTTAGCAGCAATTGCCCCCTTTTCATGTCTTTACATGTCTGCATCCCCAGAGACCTATTAGGATCCATTAAAATGAAAAAATGAGTTGCCATAGCTCAGTTAGGGTTGTTGGTTGGGCTTGGGTTTGTTTGTTTGTTTGTTTGTTGTTGTTGTTTTGTTTGTTTTGGTTTTTTTTTAGGCACTGAGTTCAGTGTTTTTTTACATCACTGAAGTTAGTACCATTTTAAGAGGTAAACCAAACTAGAATTTGACATTGCAACTCTGACACATTGGGCCTTAACAGCATACAGACGTATTTTTCTTGAGAAGTTGAAGTCTGCTGCTATTTATCAGAGCTCAGTAAGTTTGAAGAACACACACTCTTCTCTTTCCTACCATGCCACATAATATTGCTTAGCCAAAGCTTCCAGTAATGTGATTTAATTGCTAAATTTCAAATGATGTCGTGATCAATACTTTAGAGCTTTGTAAAAATTTATTTGCAAGCTAAAAAAACACAGAAGTCTTGGGGAAAGGTAAGCAGAGCCTGCCCCTTCCACACCCTTTTTTTTTTTTTTTTTTTTTTTTTTTTCTGAGCTGACATCCAAAATTCATCACTGATTTCTACCTCTTAAATTCAGAGTTTGGCAAATGCTGACAGAAATCCTACTGAATCTGTGTCTCAAGATACCAGCAGATTTTAGAGATGCCATTATTTAGACTCCGCATAGTTAAGTATGCATTCTTATCATTCCCATCCACCTGTTGAAACCTCACCTCCCTGCCCACATTCCCCATACTGCAAATGGCATTATTCATGTTACGCCACTTACATGCCAGCTGGGTCCAGAGTTTCCAACAGCCAGATTTCAGTCAGTGTGACTCCAGGATAACCTCAGTTGGAGCCTGTTCCCTCTCCACAACCACCACAAATCTGCTAACGCGCTCCTCATTCTGCAGGACTTCCAGCTGAACAACAAGCACACTGGGCCTTCTAAAGAAGTTAAACCAATTTCCAGCTTTCTCAGCTGAGTGTCTTTCCCCTGTCCACCACTTTGTGTCTCTGCCTCACACATGTATGGTGTGGACAGAGAAATAGATCCGACTGTATTACAGGTCCTTTCACTCTTGGACATTTTACAGATCAGCCGTGGCCCCCACAGGGCAGACAAATGAATCAGAAACCCTGATGAAAATTGCTACAGACTAGATCTAGATTTTATTTGTTTGTTTTTCCCCTCCTTTATCCTTCTTGCCTGCATTCTCTGTATTTAAGGTATTGATTTCTCTTACTTCTCATATAGCTTTAAAAGTTTAATTTTATTATTTTTCTTTCATTCATCTTGGAACTAGCCTAGAGGCAAGTGTGTGTAATTATGCTATATTTATACTGTGTATGTTCTTTCTTATCCAGAGCCCCAAATGAAAAAGTTTATTTTCAAAACTTCACATCCAAATCTTCATAAAGAGCACTGTTCTTTTTCCGCAGCTGTCAGTCACGTAGCTTCCTGCAGATGACTTCTAAATAGTTCCTTCCTGCATAATTCCTTTTCTTTTATGCCCCATAACACCCTTTTTCCTTTAACTGTCCCAATTGTATCCTATGCCTCTTCCCTTGCAACCTGCCCTCTGACCTTGAATCCCAGCTCATGTGTTTTACCTCTAACAACTCGTGGAAGGGGAAGCCTGGGCAAGATGTCTGCGCACATCAAAACTGCACCGGATACCATCACCTGCTTGAGGGCAGGGACAGGCTGAAGCTGGATGGGACAAACACTACAATTCCTGAAGAGTCTCTGAGTTGCTTGAACTGAGGTCTAAAATTATATGGCTCAGTTTGCAATTTCAGTGTTACTCAAGATGCACTGATTGCACAAAATGTCCAACACTTCAGTTCAAATTCCCAGTTTAGACAAAGGGAAGTTTCCCGAGTGCATAACTGGCACCAGCTGATACCGAGGCTGAACACAGCCCACTGTCAGAAAAGTCTGAGACTGTTGTTAAGCAGTAATTAAACCTGCTTCCTCAGCAAAAATGTTTTGCTGAACATCTGGTAAATCTCACTGTGCTAGAACAGGAAAATGGATAATATTGATTGTTTTCCTCAGTGCTGCATTTTGGATGTCATTCTTCTGTGATAAACCACCATCAGAAATCTCCTCTGTGTATGCTCACATTCCACAGTTTATTTTTGGTTGACTTCGGTACTATTATACTTACACACTTTATGTGCAAAAGTCTTTTGCGATTATCTTAGATTTTGACTAGTAAATCCAGAAATGTTATTTTAAATTAATTATTTACTGTTTTGTATAGCTTGTTGTTCAATTAGGTTAAAAAAAAAAACAGTCTAGAATAACTTGTTGAAGTGTTACCACTAGCTCCATTAGTAGTCCTGCACTACATTAATAATTACTTAACTTCTTGCTCTTTGTTGTATAGGTAGGTTGTTTTTTTTGTTGTTGTTTGTTTTGTTTTGTATTAATATTAATATTGCTACTATTCTAATCCAGTTTTATTGTGTTGTGTTTCATCTGTGAACAGAAAATCCACCTAAGAGGATAACAACCAACTGATGGTACCCACTAATGGAATTATTCTGTTAGCTAAACCAGTAAATGTTTGTGCTAAGGATGCCATAGGTCCAATGCTCAGGGATGACTCCCAGTGGGGTTATTCCATTTCTGTGGCTAGATGCAGAGATACCTTCAAGGCAGGTGCCCAAGGCTAAGATGGCCTATTAACTATGTTGTGACTGGAATAAAGTAATCAGAAAGCCAGTACGGTTCTCAGAAAACTTAGTATGGATGGCACCTGACAAATGATGTTGCTTTTCCCTGGCAGGCAGAAAAAACTTATGGCAACAGCAGGAGCAACAGCAGTTCTCGGGGGTAACTGCACTGCAGAAGGAATACGAAGAACTTCTGTTTTCTGGATGGGACCTGGATCACTGCAGGGATGCGTCATTGCTTGGATGTTTTACCATTAGCCACAGGGAGAACAAGAGCAGGTCCCTAGCCTAAAACTGGCAAGTGAAATTTATGAACTTTCAGGCATTTTTTAAAACAAAACAATTAAAGTAATAAAAGAGCATTTGAAATGAAGAAAATGTGTTTTTGAAAAGCCTATTCCATGACCCCAGGCACATTTACTCACAATATATCATCTTTCTACTGTAACAAATACAGCTGTAAATTTATTAGCAAAAGAGAGAAACAGAGAGGGAAGAGAGAGAAAAGGAAACATTAGGTCATTGGATCCAAATGTATTCAGACATATACTGTGGGCTTACTGCTGGCCTTCTTAAAGGAAATATTGATGTCATCCTGGCTTCCTTCAGGTCCAGCAAAATTTAAATGATAGACTAGCTTAAACTATTGGGTTATAAAATGATGTCTACTTGAGCTCACTTAATACATTTTTAGAGATCAAGAATACTGCTTTTAAGCAACATTGGTTTGCATGACTTAACCAGCTAAAAAAAAAAAAAAGTAATTTGAAGCTGTGATAGTGGCTTTGTGACCATATCTGACTGCTTTGCTGAAGAGTTTAACACAACTATGCAAGTACTGTGTTGGTTAAATACAGTACAAAATCTAGGGAGATTTTGGGAGATTTTGCTGTGAAAGGAAGTCTACATACACTTATGCTAGCAGTGATTCAGATCTGGAATTTAATCTAGGTGTTGTGAATCACATGCTAGAGGATCCTTCCTCTCTCTTTTGGCCACAAAAATGTGAGAGAAGCTCATTTAGGATGAAAGACTTCTCTTCCCCAGACACACTCGCCATAAGCATATTTAAAACTACATTTTACCTTATCTAAGGCAGAAAAAGTCAATCATGAAAGATTAACCCACTCAATTTTAAGCTCACAGTCACCATCTTTCCAGCTAAAGTAGATTGAAAGGAATTTCTTTAGCAATCTGAGTATCGCTGGTAAACAGAAGTACCTCGATACCACTGTGAGGAACTGATCTTCTTTCCCAAGGCTGTCTATTTCCTTACTCCTTTAGTAAGGAGTAAGCCTCTTTACTAAACTGTGACTAAAGTCTTATTAACTCCAAGAATTTAAAATTTAAAAAAATCCCCTTGTAGATTGTCCCAGAATGATTGAGACTGCAATGACAGGGCAGCTTTAGAATAAAAGAGTGTTTTCTGCATATTAGCATTATGAAGCCTTTCTCTCTGATGGAAAGTGTGAGAAAAGAGCTGCTACACAGGGTGAGAATAAAAACTTTCTTGAACACTCCTTCATAGGAGTTACCTGCCAGTTCCTAAATTGCTCTAGAATCACAAGGGTAAGTGCCTTGAATGGGGTGTTGCAGATTTTTTGATGTCACCCCATCACATACAGAAAATTAAAGAGTTTTTCTTATTACAAAAGTTGAGCAGACACTTTTGTGTTTTCAGATTTAGGCACTTATCAACAAGTCCTTCTCGGTGACTTAGCTTTTAGGCATTTAAAACCAGAACACTTCAGTCTACCAAACACACAGTAACAAATCAAATCAGAAGACACACCTAAGTGTATTTGTGAAAGGAAAGACTATAAAAAAAAAAAAAAGTCATTTCTGACCTGGTAAATTAGTTATATTAATACAGTCTCTAGACTTTCCATTAAGCAAACATCCAGTTCTGCCCCTGAAAAAAATGTTCACGAAACTGAGGGTTTATAACAAAAATACTAACACTGCATTATCTAAATGTAATGCTCTAATAAATAACGATGTATCATGCCAGAAGGGTTTAATTGGAAACAGATGGTCTAAGGAATGGAAACATAAGCAGAGTATTTTACTGTAATCACTATCCAGGAAACAGAAAGGGATTTGATATTATTGCCTCAAGAACAGCTCTCCCCCCCAGCCTTTTTGTCTTAGCTAACACTAAACTTACTTTGCTAACGAAGCACAGGTGCTGTTGATAGCTCACAACAATGGCACACCGTTCAGGCATTTTTCTTAATCCTGATTAGCAAGTGAGAGTCAGCACTTGCTGCTTTTGCAGAGTTCAACTAATCTCTCTTTACAACAATTTCTTTACTTTTTTTTCCTGTTTTAGAAAACAATGAATTTGGAGTTGCTATGAATTTCAGGGTTGGCTTCTGTTGCATTTGATAGTGTGAGTCTCTACCAAGCATCAGTGTTTAGGCACCACAGTCTAGGCCCTAAACCCTGCTCTGATTTCAGGTGCATTGACAAGCAATTATAAAACCTGATCTGTGACCTTCACTTAGCAGGAAAGAGAGCACTCTGCTTGCAAAACCAGATGCTGAGAGGTACACAATTACACAGTTTAGGGGATTTCCAGTTTTAATCATCCCTTAATGCTTTACAGAAAATACAATGGCAAAATTCTAGTCCTCTCAAAATGCATGTTGCAAAATGTTCCTCTCTGTCAGGAGCTGGTTCACATCATCCCTGCTTTACTTCAAAAAAATCACCCTTGCAATGAGCTTGGCACAGACTGTCTAAACCCTGCTGTTCCTCTTTGGAAGCAAGCATTTAAATGCAGTGTTTTCACATACAAGCCCCACTGAGGCTATGTAGGGAAAAAAAAAAAAAAAAAGCGGGATGAAATAGTTTTTTGGTGAAGTGATGCTAACAGCAAGTCTGGAGAACCTGCAAGATATTCAGCTACATACGTGTCATTCTCTGCTGGTGACACGGCAGAAATAGCAGCTGTTGCTGGGTTCTTGCTAGACGAGCTTTCTGAACACCACCCCCATTTTTAGAGACACTAAGACCCATACAAAGCAAAGTACTTTCTTAGAGTGTGCCTGCCTTGTCTAAAAAATCACTTTTGCAGAAGAAATAATGATCTTGACACACATTTTTTTCAGGTTTGGATGTTTTTGCAGAGGTGGTATTTTTGCATTTCAATCTTTTCTCTGTAATGCTGAAGAGTATTTTTTTCTTCTTCACCTCTCATGAAAGCTCAGAAAATCCCATAAATAGGTGCTTACTGTGACTTCAGGAGCTAGGGGCCTTAAAAATCCCAAGCATACAATGATCAGTCCGTATAGCTTGAGAATTAAGATGAATTAATGGGACATTCAATTGTTTAAATACAGATGTTTGCTTAAGTGTCTCATTACAGATTAGTTGCACCACCTAGTAACCTTGGTGCAAAACTAGGAGCAGGGAATTCTGGAATATTAATTGCTATTCTCTTCATTTAGTGAGAAACAGCCTGACAGCATTGTTCTGGGAGCTCCACAGACTGTCTGAACATAGAGCCGATGTGGATGAATTTCAGGCTGTGTTCATTGGGCTTACAGCTCTAGGGAGAAAGAATACTGACAGAAAGGTGAATTTGTCCCAGTGACCGTATTTCTCAAGAAAAATGAACGTAATGTACATCTGTGTGACTGATGACACAGAAATAGCCTTTCCTCTCCTGATAGAAATAAGCGCATCACTGAGCAGTGCTGTTTCCTGATGGTGTGGCTGAGAGCCATCAGTTCCAAATAAGAATTAGTACCGTTCCTGTGTCTGTTCAGGGTTTATTTTTGCCTAAACACAAAATGCAAAGGTCAGGACTGAGAGCCTAATCTGTTAGAGCAGTCAGCACCTGGAATAGTTCAGCTGAATCTTGTGGAATTATTCCAAACTTGCATAAGTATAGTTGAGACCTGTCCTACAGCATAACATCCCCACCCCAGATCTAAATCTCCTACCTGGGAGTAGCACATACTGATTTTATTTCACCTGAGGTTTTGGGTTGTGATTTATTTATTTATTTATTTTTTATCAACAAGGAGAAAATTATGGAGAACATCTTCTCATATTACAAATGCTCATTACTACACATTGTCTTTCTGTATCATTTCCAATACTATTAAGTGCAGAACCTAATTATCCCCATTTATAAATAACTTTCTTCATCCTATCTCTATCCAACAATGTTTTGGCAGGCATCCTCAGCAGGAGATTTGAAATTATGTCCCTGCCAAAAGCTATTGCTGCTGATGAATCACAGCACACACACAATTAAAAGTCTGTGGTTCTTATTATACATATCTACACACATATATATATACGTAAATAGTGTGTGTGTGTAGTGATGTGGAAATTCTGTACAGTATTTGCCAGACATATCCCAGTGTCAGAAGTGGCCACCTGGCTTCAAACTAAGTCTGTTTCTGAATGTCTTTGCTAGCTGAGACTTACAATAGGGTGCCAAAGGTGTCCCTTG
Organism: Anas acuta; assembly: GCF_963932015.1. Taxonomy (NCBI): domain Eukaryota; kingdom Metazoa; phylum Chordata; class Aves; order Anseriformes; family Anatidae; genus Anas; species Anas acuta. The sequence goes on along the minus strand of NC_088995.1, from coordinate 11,155,901 downwards.
TCTCTGCTGATATGGACTAAACAAGACATTAAGCAGTCCAACGAGGATCCTGTATATTGTTAGCCCACTCTCACATATGACCGGACAGGCACTCTTCACATGATGGGATGTATATGTCAATCCCATGGCCAGATGTGCAACCCGCCACAGCAGGATTAACCATTTCTTCCTGGCACATGCTCAGTTCCAAGCAGTCATTAAGACTTCTGGGAGCAAGCTGGGCTCACTCCAAGTAAATTATTGTGGTGGTTGTGTTTTGTCTGTAAATCAGGCAAAATGGCCTGGTGGCTTTTTCTCCCTTCCAGATGATGTTACTTAGCTCACTTGATCAAATTTCTGCTAATGTATTCATAAAATCCTTGGGGTTTTAAGGCAACCTCAGGAGAAAATCAGCCCTCTGCACAGAGCAAGTCCGACCAATATATCAGTTTAAGTTATCAAAGTCCTAAGTCGTGGACTGAAGTGATTAATTTGTTCTTGAGCATGTAATTAGGCAGTCATGGAGCACCCAAGGAACTAGGCTTCAAAAATCAACAGCCTCGACTAAAGAGAGCATCGCTTTCACAGCCTCTGCAGGAGATTGCAAGGAACAACAGCAGCATTAATGCTGCACTAGAGGATACCTTTGCTGCTTGTCTCATCCAGTGATATGGTTTTCACAACATCCTGTGGCAATTAATCTATTTTCTTTAAAAGGTTCTGCCTTGTGTTTCCATTCTGCTTTTTGGTGATTTCTTGTAGTGCTCACTACTTCTTGTGCTGTGGGAAACAGAGAATACTCATTCCTTGCTTGCTTCCTCCACGGCATTCATGGTTTTACATCATTTACACCAACCAATTTCAAGAGAGAGTTCTTGATGGGAGGAGTTTCAGAGAGAAGCTCTGAAGAGAATTGTATTTCTATTCTGATTTACCACTAGCATTTTACTGTTATAACCTGGTGTCACTTACCAGTGACTTTGCTTCAAATAGAAGGAACATACATGTATGAAAACTACTTTAAAATGGTTTCATTAGCTAAAATAATTGTTGCTATTAGTAGGAATTTATGCAGCACACTTTTAAAAATATTAGCAAAACCTACATACATCAGCCATTGCTGTAGCTATAGCTGAAATACACAGTATACTTTTTTAATTTATTTTTTTTAAATCTGGATTTCAGATCCTGTGTGACTTTATATAGCTGCAAAATGAACAGTAATAAGGAATTTACTGTAACTTCCGATTTAATTTATATTTTGTAACAAAATTAATGTCATGTAAAACATAACTTTAAGCTGCAAATTGGCCTAGAAAATTACAAATGTTGTCTTCATGACAACTTCAACAACTTGGGAAGGGGAATTACTTTTACAAAGCATCTTTATGTTTTTTGGTTTTGTTTTTGTTTTTTTAATGGTTCAGTTGACAGACACATGGCATTGTGAGACTGGTTGCTGCTTACAATAATTAAAAATAATAATACTTTTTATACTAAAAGTATCCCTCAAAGATAAATACAGAACAATTTGGAATTGTCAAAAACTAATGGCTATCCTGTGAGGACAGAGCTCCATTTGTACGTCTTCTTGCCAGTTTGCCTTCTGTACCCAGTGAAACGTGTTAAAGGGCTCTGAAGATTTATGCTGTTGCTCTGCCTTATACCCCTGCCCGTGTCAAGGCCCTGCCTACATTATAACCTTCTGACATTCTGAAACCTAACGATGGGAATCCACCTGGAGCAGGAAGAAGGGACCTTCTGTATACTTAACACCATGCTGCCTTACCCAGACAATCCTTCATGATGATAGTGACTGGAGGAAGTATTTCTTGCCAGCAATAAACCCAAATACTCTTTGTTCTCTTTTGACACCATCTATTTCCCTTCAAGTCAGCTGAAGATACTTCTTTTCCCTTTTATATTATTTTTTTTTTTTTTTTTGACCTGAGCCAAGGATTGTGAAAAAGCCCTCTGAAGCTCCACACCTCTGCCACAAGACAGTGTCCATGCCTTCAACCAAAAGCCTCTACCAAGCAATGCCCTGTTGCCAACTGCTTCCAATCTGGCCCCAGACTCAGAAAGGCAAGTCATTTAGCAATGAAAATCCAGGGATCTCAACTTCTGTGTCATACTGGAGTATCAGCTGCTGAGCGTGACGTGACTTTCCCGAGGTGACAGAGTGAGTCAGTGGCACAGCTGCAAACACAAATTGTCATTGGTTCCTAGGTCTGCCTCATCCCTGCCATGTGCAGATACCACAGAAGAGCTCACTGCTTAAACTGCCTGGTGTTTGAGCTAGGAGGACGCACAGACACACTGGACCTAGAAAGACAGAAAAACACTGCAGGTCTCATCCTCAGGTGGGCAAAGTTTTTCTGAGCGCACAAGTTGTCTGAGGACTCCATCCAAGGGCAGGATGCTCAGGTTCCTTCTGGTCATGAGCCCATCGTTTGGAAATCTCTGTGGATATATGCACATATATATAAACATATATATATATATATAAATGTATATATGTGCATATATATAAATATGGGGGGATAGCACACCCAAAGTCTTTTGTACCCTGAAGGACTCTCTCCATCATTTGTGGCACAGTACTGCAATGAAGTTCTGCAGCACCCAGGGCTTTAGATATGTATAAAAAAAGAGTCTGTACAGATACCTAATTCTTGTAGATTTAACACAAGAAAAAAAGGTTTCAAAATAAATGAAAAGTAAAATAGTCATAAAGAATAGTTTTATAAACTCTGAATTAAAAAAGAAGGAGAAACATAGTAAACTATCACGGTATATTTTCTTGTGAGGTTTTACATGTTTTGAAAAATGTAGCCATTCTCTGCTTTAATATAAGTGAAAATAAATATATTTGATTTGCCTTTACAGTTAAATAAACTCCTGCTATTTTTGTTTTCACATGCATACATCTAACTTTCCAGGTCCTTAGAGCAGGTTGTGCTTTCCTGTGTTAAAAATCCCAACGATTAATAACTTTTAACCATTTCCTGCCCCCTTTACTAGAAGGGGATTATTGACTAAACCACCATACTAGTAAAGACACTATTTTTTGCACCATCAGGCAATGTTATTCCTTCTTTAATAATCTTCATGTGCTACGAATGCAGTGCTGTAGGTAAATATAGATGTATTTCTATGCAATAAAATAGATACAAGAAAGACAGAAATTATTGAGTTTTCTCATGGTGACCTTTTTAAGGTCACTCCCAACCTACAGCTGTTTTACTATATTTCTGCTCAGTAATTTTAATTACTATTTATGTGTACAACTATCCCAATAAGCAGGCATGGAAAAGTTGAATTGCTTGAGGCAACCAGGCATATGGTCTCTTGGAATGAGGATAATGCTGTGTGGGTATTATGAAGAGGGTTTGGATTATGAGGAGATATGCAGGAGGTCAAAGGAGGGATCAAGGCTGAAATTTCTATCATATCTTTACTAAAACAGCCTTTCAAAGTCAGTGCAAAAGACCAAGACTACTGTCAGCAACACACATCACACAAACACACAAAAACTTCCTCCCCAGGAACATGACCTGAAATGATACTTTCATTTGAGGCTAAATATGCCCCAAATCTGCCCTATTGCTCCTGGATGCCTGTGGGATGCATCTGCTTGGCTCCAGCCACACAGCTGATTGCAGAATGATAGGATTTGAGACTCTCATGGACAGTCACAACACATTTGTGAGGCCAAGAAGTCACATCCCTATCTGACATGGAGCGAGGAGGCACAGGAAGATGTACAAGTCCAGCAGTAATTTGTAGTGGAGGCAGGAACCGGTGACAAACTGGCTGATGCCCCTTTCCTGTGCCTTAATTTTAGACCATGTTTCCAACCGAACATCTAACTGGTATGTCTCTTACTGCAAATCACAGCTTAACACTGGGAAACTGCCAACAAGATAGCAGTACAAAGCATGTGCCTCTTGATACAGAAGATTGTGGCCAAGAACACAGCAGTTCATCTGCATGTTGTCATAGTGAGTCTGAAAATTAGTCATAACCAACACCTATTTATAAGTACTTACTTCCTTGTTTTTCCATCTATTATTTTAGACATCTTTCTGTGAGAAATGAGGGCCGATCCTGGGGCCAGATGGATTCCTAACACTCGGGCTGCAAAAATAGGATCATGCTGTTACTCACCGAATTTTACCAGACACTGCAGTTTCTACAAGGTGAGTTTTTCCTAAGAAAAAATAGCATTGGTTTGTATTTATTAAACACACACACACAAACACACACACACAAACAACAAAAAAAAAACCTTTTACCATCTGTTCAAATGACTGTACTGGAAAAAAAAAAAAGTTGAATACTGTAAAGCTATATTCCTGCTAAACCACCTGTGCCCAGGATTAGAACCAGATTATAATGCCATTTTATGAACTTTCATGGTTATCTCATCCAAAGATCCCCACATGCTCTGCACTTACATGGCTGAAATAGGCTTTTGAAACATATGCTCCATGGTAGGTGTGCTTTGCAAACGACACACACAGGATCCATCCACCTCATATCCATTCAAGCTGCGGATGCAGGAAGAAACCACTTCCTAGGAGCCACTTACCTGCACACTGTGTGAAAGGACAAGCCAGAAGGAAAAAGCATACCACTTTGGTGCTCCACTAGTACACCCTAATTCCTCCTTGCTGGCTGCTACTCAAAAGATCCTGCATGAAGACTGTGTAGTAGGGAGAGAAGCTGCTTTAAAATCGAGTTGTCCAAAAAAATGGGACATATATGAAATACCACTTCCCCCATTGTTTCTTGTTGGGGAAAACCAGTTAGAGACTTGAAGTCCTATTGACAATGAACTGTAGCGGTGAGCTAAACCCCATGGATGTCACTCCTAATGGCAAGTTTAGCATAATGAAGCTCCACTAACATTAACAGAAAAACTATTGTAGATTTTAGGGAAGTTAAGATTTCAGTGTGAGCAAGGCACAGCGTTCATAAGCTTAATGTGTTACTGTCACACTATGAAAACAGGAATTCTCATTTTAGGTGTTCATCTCAAGTATTCAAAGGTTGTGATTTTGATGTTGAAGGTCCTACATTGAGTCCCTACTCCTGACTGTGTGTAATGAAATGATTTGTTGAACCCAAACTCATGGGCATCCTTTGGTTCCAAACATTTGTATGGAAGGATACATTTTTCCTTAAAGTGTTCTAGGCATTGCCCTTTCCCAACCTAATCAGACAAATCCTCCCCATCATTTCTCTCAGTTACTACACACTTCAGTGGAAGGGTTTCACACACAGAGACAATGCTCAAACACATCCTTGAAAATCCTCTTTATACCCTCCTTATATATGGGGAAATAGATTGATAGTACAAACCCTACATGGAGGCTGGGAGCTTAAAGGTGTGAAATAAATTGCATGATAGAGTGTATGGACTTATGGATTTTACATGGCAGATATCTTGTAGTTTGCTGAAAGAAAGGCTTTCGAATTACTTAAGTACAACTGTAAGAGTCATGTTGTGCACTTCTGGCCATGTAGCTTTGTCAAGCTGCCCTGTGCCCCAGAATGCAGGAATGACTTTACTTAATGAGTTCTGGGTAGGCAGAATGTCTTAACACAGTCTGGAAATACTGGTAAAGCTCAGCACTGCCCACACTCCTCGTGTGCTGTCTATCTCAGACCAGGTATTTCTTAGATCCAATACTGTATGGATAGGACATGTTTTATATTTTATATTCCTTGCAAATAAATGGTCACACTACTGTCTGAAATTCCACAGAGAAGATGCATGCCTAAAAGGCAAACTGGATGGCAACATAGCATGAAAGAATTTGTAAGAAAAAGGAAACATGAATAATCTTCCTTATAATCATGACATGAGAGAGTCTCTTCTGCAGAAGTCACTTTTCTCTCTCTCTCGATATCTGAAGCTTTGCAAAAGTCCTCATGCTGGACCTAGCTTCTGTCAAGAATATTGCATGCCTGTTGGGAGAAAAAAAAAAACAAAAACAAAAACAAAAAAAAAAAAAACAAAAACAACAACAACAAAAAAAACATTCTCGGAGGAAGGAATCAGTTTGCCCATTTGAAAGAACTGGTGGATCAGTGCCAGTGGGGCTGAAGGATTCTTGCTGTCACAGCCAAGAGCCGCGTTTCTCAAGGCCCCTTGTCTGAGCAACTTCTGACAGTTCATCTAAGCTCTCAGCTTCCCCTGGAAGACGGCCCATCCCCTCCTCCTGCACCTCTCTTTTACAGGTCTGAGCACTGGGCTGCTCTCACGGATCCCTCATGCCCTTGCAAGTTCTCATGGACAGCTCCAAGTCCAGGAATGCTCCGAGTCACCACCTGCTGCTCAGACACCCTCGTGGCAGGTATTTGAAAGATACAGCACAGAAATACAGCATTTGTTGCAGCAGGTCAGGCCACCAGGTTCTTCAAGGCCAATAACCAAACTCCTACATAGCTTCAGGAGAAATGATGCTTAAGAAAAATGGAAATTCATGAGACAAGGCACAATGGGAGGGTGTAGGTATGAAAATCAGGACACAGCGCCAGAGTGAAGGGAAAGCTCTTTGATACATTCTCCACTTTCTCCATCACTGCTTTCTCTTCTCTGAATTAGCCCCTAAAACAGTGGGTCTACCTACCAGTCTTCCATGGCATGGAACATAACCACTGGCAGAAACACTGTTTCCAGTCTGTTTTATTTGCTAATGTTTTAATAAGTATTTTTGGTTTTGTATTTTGTTGCTGATACAACCGTTTGTTTTTTTCTATCAATACAGATCAGTTCCATTTAAAATACACCAGATCGGGACACCTGTAACTAGTTTTACTTGAATATATGTACACAGTTATGTATACATTATATACATATAGGCATTATATATACATATATATATACACATATATATAAGGCACTGTAAAATGTACCATCACTTCTCTAGGACTGTTTTTAATCTGTGGAAGTAGATCATATTTCTTCATATAATTTGAAATGTCTAACCAAGACATTTTAAAAATGTTTCAGGGTTATACAGATATCAGCTGTAAAATAAACCTTACTTTAAAATTCAAGTTATTGTGACAAGATGAACAAAACCTATTTTGACAGTAACTCTAATCCATTTATTATATAACTGCTTCTCTCTTGAAAGATATATTCACCTGTATAAATAGTTTCCTTTGTCTCTCCTTATTATGTTCCAAAATGTGAACTGAAACTTGTCCTGCAGAATAAAAAATAACAATAATGGAGAACTGCATATCAACTTGGATAATTTATCCATTACTTAGAGAGAGGAAAGCCAAGATCTCTGTAAGCCAAGATGTCTGTAAATAAAATGTACTAAAACGGATCATGACCTTACATAAATCTGTTCGATTTAGCCAGTGTCAATGGAGCCCGGTAATTAAGTTTCTGGTCATGTAATAAAGTAACCTCTGCCACGTGAAGACACTACAGCTCACAAATATGACTGGCATTTATAATGAACATGTTTGAATGGAACGTCGCTCGATATAATCAGCCTACATATGCAAATTACAGCATCAGAAATCCTGAAGCAGCTGCCATTAGGAGGGTTTGGCAACTGTGCAAATTATAAGCCAGTCTTGCAGATCAAATGAACATATTTTTCAAAGAATAGCAACGAATGGACAGATGAAGATAGATTAAAAGTTATGCATCTTTAGGATGTAAAAATCCAGACATCCTGGATAGAACATTTCAACAAACATATAATATTTTTTCCACAGTTACTCTGTAGCAACTTTTCCCAATTGTGCTGGAGCACAGGATTCCTATTAACCCCCACAACTTGAACACAAAGCGCTCTAAAACCCTTCATTTAGCGTTGTTCCATGAACCACTTACTGTGACCTCACAAGCACGATCCATTGGTCACAAGTAGGAGGCACACTTTCAAAGAGCCAGCATATTTTCTACTCTACTGAAAGCACCTTGAAAATGAGACTTCACCTTCATTTAATGTTTTGACACCTGGGGGTTCTGCACTGGAGCTGGCCTGTCCAGCTGTACTGTTTCAGTTCACGTTTTGCACAAGGGGAAGTGAAAAGGGGCAGCACCCAATGAACCAACTCAGCATTTCAGTCATAACACACCAGGGAAACCGGACACTTTAAAATACTGAAGTGACTCAAAGGTTTAAAAAATATATATGTATTACGAGAGCCACAAAAAAGGTTACAGACAGAGCTCCACAAAGCCTGCACGGATACATTCCAACAATTCAAGGTGGCAGAACAGGTGAGATACAGACCATAAAAACGGTTCGACATGAACTTTCCAGACTGTCAGAGACAGCAACCTTGACCTAGTCTTTCCCACATAAAAAATAAAATAAAAATTGAATATATATATATATATATCTAGTCTGGACCACAGATATAGTCCAAAGAAAACCACATTGCAATTTCCACATTAGGCTTATAGGAGAATAGGCATTATCTGAGGAACGGCCGCTGTAACGCCCATGAGGTGATTATCTTAGGCCAAGTTGACATGACATTACACTTGGTTAGCAATTTCAGAACAGCAACACAACACAGTTCATTTGCTGCACATGGCTACTAATACAGCTCTGTGCAACCCTTTGAGCCGACTTTAACCAAACTACATAAGTACATTTGTTTAGTTTTAATTTAAAAAGAAAATGCAAATGTAAAATATTTGGGCAGTTCCCACTATCACCTTTCTTCAGAATTCAAGATTTGAGAACTTCTTTAATGTACTTGCTTACAGACACATCTTTCAGATTGTATTAATGATCTTCAGGAAAACATGCCACCCTGAAGCATTTTCCCTTGTTCACTTCAGGTTATGTCTGCATCCAGTTTTGACATAGGGGGCCAAATGCTGGTTATATATCAGTGCAGTATTTGGCCCAAATTTTCAAAGTCTTTGCTATTCAGACTTTCCTATGAGGTCAACAAACAAAGCAGTAAAAAAAGAAAATATTAAGGCTTCAAGTAAAAATATTTCCTTTCTCTCCCACCCATGTAGTAAGTTACATTTAATTTCATAATACTCAATATATTATACAATTAAAGATACAGAGATCCAACTTTTCAAGGCAGATTGTACTACAATGAAAACCTGGAGGCTAAATGGGAGTTTATGAACAGGGAATGAATGGCTAATAAAACACGATATGCAATGAAAATTGATGCATAAACTAAACAAAAACTATTGCTGTTCTTAAAAAAAAAGTAATACAATCCACAGCTAAAAATAAAAACACGCTGAAAAGTTTTAAGACTTCTGAAACACGAAATAAACATGACAAAATCAAGAAGCTACTTTATAATATGTGTTAACTTGTGCTGGATTTTCATGGCTGATCCCCACCTACTGTAAATTAGCATCACTTACACTCGTTTCAGCGGAGCCGCACCAATTTATACCACCTGAAGATTTGGCCTGTAGTGTCTGTAAAAACTGAGTATCTCAGCAGAAGAAAAATTGTGCTGCTAATCTGTAAACTGTTTGAAGAACTATGCTTTACCATGGGCTGGATTCTACTCCAAAATTACATGTACTAAGTAGGTCCCCAGTCCCACAATAGGAGCTGTGGAAGCAGACACTTACATTTCTGAGAAAACAGCTGTAGGTTCAGTGCCTTGAGTGGAAATGAGTCTGGATTTGCTGCATGCAATCTCCTGTTAACAGTTCTACTTAGATTATTCTTTCAGAAGATTTGAATAATTTACTCCAGGCTATGTGCACTGAATTATATACAAACCTCAAAAGGAAAAAAAAAAAAAAAGACTTTGGTACCATTGTAAACCTATTACTGTATCAGATGTGTCTCAACTGTGGCCAAAACTACTCACAAAATATATAAGCCTTACATTTGAACCTGTAATGACACAGTGCATTCATTCTTTCCTCCCTTGCCCCTTGTGAACTATTTCAAAAATAACCCTGGATATTAGTGCTTTATACACACAATACTGTGTTTAGTCTTGCTGAGAAATTCTTCTCTCATGAACTAATGTAGTTAACTTCAAAGGCTGTTTGGCCCTTCAAGTTCCTCAGTAGCTTTTTCTTTTATACATGTAGGAGAAGAATGATTAAAGTGAAGCATCACTGGGATGCAAATCTCAAATATTACATTGGTACGGACTTTCAGCCTTGCTTGCATGAATTTCATGTACATATTCAAAAATACATGACAAAATGTGCCCTTGTCTAGATCACTAACCCAAATTCTGTGTCACTCATCGCCTCTTTCTGAGCGCTCACAAGAGGCATATGTGATACTTTAAAAACAGATAAGTCTTGTGTTATTCTACGCACCAGAGTGAATTCCAGTCCTTGAGGAAGTACTGCACCTTCCTGAGGAGTTAACATCAGGGCAGAGTTGCAGATTAATAACAGTTAAGGATGGAAGAAATCTGTAAGGCCATTTGGTCTAGCCCCTTGCCCCTGCAGGTTCACCTCTTACAGAAATTTCTCTAATCGCTTGTCTGAATATGGTTTGACTCCAAAATAGGTAGCCTCCAGTACTCTGCCTTGGAAGACTATTCCACTGCTCCTTCCCTGTCACCTTTTCTCCTCCCTCTAAAAGCAGACCAATTGGTAACCAGTGACAACCCTCTGACTTCTATGATTTACCTTTGGTTTTATATTTTTTAACTAATATTTGTAAAATTATCATATTCAATTTCTACTTCATTGCTTAGCCAGTGACATTTTTTTAGCCCTTTAAATCTTCTCATCAGCCAGCCTGTCCAGTCTTTTAATATATATTGCTCCCTCTGTACCTGATACAGATTGCCAGCATCTTTCCGGCACTGTGTGCCTCCAACTAAAGGCAATAATCTACACGCCAGTGAACAAATCTGCACAGAAGGACTATTGCTTCTCTGCTCTGTAATGTCCCCATAGTAGGCATTTAAAATATCACCAAGGCCATAAAATGCACACTGATTTCTAGTTCACTGTCTGATAACTGGCCTATTTCAGCCACATCACTTTGTAGATTTCTCCCTTCAGACAACATCAAGCTTTCCACATAGAGATAATTAACTTTCTTATGTTCTTTTCAATCTTCCTCTCCAAAAATTATGTGATACAAAAGGAACATATAGTAAGCATGTATTGCAGTGGATGTCAAGATTTATCAAATCAAAAGATAAATTTTGACCAGGCAAAACTAAGGTCAACATTTGCCTTCTGGAATAATTAATCTTGACATACATGAAGACAAGTAGGATGTTATCAATGCACTCTGAATTGCTACCAGATATCTGGAGAGTTCTCCATTATAGTCAAGGACTGAAAAGGACTTAGCGCCTTGAAACAAATATCCTGAAAAACAACCAATTTAGCTCTCCAGTCAAAATTATTCACCAGGAGAACCAGGTGGAAAGTCAAGGTTTCATATGCTGACTGGCTCAGTGATAAATTTTTACTGACTTTGGCAACAGTCACTCAGGATATTCTTAATTGCACACATGATCTGGCTATTTAGCATTGGTCCAGACCTCAGTACTTTTGATAGTAAGTAAATGGGAAGGAAAAGGAGATAAGGAAAGAAGAAGAAAAAAACAAAAAAAAACAAACATTTGTCCCAAAATTAATCAGAGTCCTGATATCTATGACAAAAATAATGTAACTCTTTCTTGTTGTTTTTTTGTTTGTTTGTTTTATAGTAAAGTTGTCTTTAAATCCAGAAAGTAAATGTAGTTTTCTCGAGACAGGAAAAGGAAGCCTTAGAATGTTAAATAGATTTGATAGATATAATTTTAAAAAGTTGTTCCCAAGGGGAAAGAAAACTCAAAAACCAAACATAAAAATCCTTTGTGTAACAGTATTGAAGACCAGAGGGAATGTGCTAGTCATTAGGCAGACAGCAAATTTATATCCTTTAGACTTATGCTTGGCTCAGTTACACACACTGTAAATTCAACAGATCGTGATAACCCTGCTGCAGGATTACACAGAGGGCACCAGGGCAAGGCAGTAAACCATGTTATTGCCTAGATCCAACAGGTAATAAGGAGGGTGCGGGGAAAGCAGCTGACGACTGTTTAAAACATGTTCCCATCCAAACACTTCCTTTCTTATCCACTTGGTTTTGTTTCTGAGTCAGAGGAGCCTTTAAAAACCAGAGGGAGCAAGAGGTGAGAGTGGAAGATCCTTACTGGTGTTGCGGTCCTTTTCCATGAGAAACAAACACACGGGTGCACACACACGATTTCACACATGGGGAGGCACATTGCAGACAGTGAGAAGCTGTTGCTATCCTTTTTCCCGCACCCAGCCATGATCGGGGAGCAGGGAGGCTTTTAAAGACGAGTCGGCATTCATTGCCCAGGGTGCCCCTGCCCTGCTCCTGCCCAGGAGGAGGAACTTGACCTGCAGTTCTTGGGAGATGCAGAGCAGTTCTCATACACGCAGACTGCCCAGCGCAGGGAGCCTGCTTTCCTTCTCAGTAGGAAAACAGCAGCTGGCCTCTGACTCCTGATGGACACACCACCAGCCAGAAGAAGCAGGAATGGGCATGGAAAAACTGAACAATCCTGGACATTTCACTTGTTCACTGCACAACTGGTACACAATGGGTTTGTTGGACAGACAGATGCATAACGGCGTTAGCACTCTCTTGCATGAACAAAATCAGCTCTGTGGTTGTGGTGTTAGGTGGTAGCCAGTTCCCATCCGTCAGGTTAATGAAGAGTCTGATGGACTGTACAATTTTATTCCCTCAAGAATAAGGCTGCAGCTGGTTTTTGGCCAAAAGATAGAGATGAAAACAGAACAAACCCAAAACAAGAAAAGGAGAGTGGCCGACTGCTGCTGCTCCTTCTTTGTTGTTATTTGAGTCTTCACAGTGCTCCTAGCTTCATGGCTGGCTGAGTGGATGGCTCTTTATTTTTATTTAATTTTTATTTTACACTGAAATTTCATAGGTCGTTCCACCAACTCCAGACACCTTCTTAACATTTGAGTGTCTAGCAGGGCTGACAGGTGTCCCCTGGGAACTTGATGTTGAACCCAACCTGGATATTCCTTTCGGCTGTCCATTTATTTTACTGTGAGGTGTCTTCAACTGCATGTCATCCCTGCATCAAAAGAAATATCAAAAGATGCAGTGTTAGTTACTGAAGGATGATAATGGAATGGTTTCATTGAGGATGAGTAATTATCCCTATTTCACCGAGTCCCACTCATGCAAAAATATTAAAGCATGGAAACAATCTGGTTGAAGCCAGTAACTTGATGAAAAGCCACTGAAATGAGAGAATTTCTTTGCCCGTTAGCTTAGTGGACCAGACCCCAATAATATTTGCTCATTTGTTCATTTAACTACTTGCTTAAATACTTTGTTAAACCAAACTAATTGCACAAGTATCAGCAGGAGGGTATAACTGTCTTCACTGCTGACTTTAATCCAAACTGTGTCTTTCTTACAGTTAGAAATACAATACTCAGAAAAGAACACTTCCCAGTTAAATATTCAAAATTAAAATTATGTTGCTCATCTCTGAAAGACATAGGAAAACCGAAATGAAGATCTTGTAAATGACGGAAGACACAAACTGAATCAAGTCAGGAAGCACACTAGGATGCCGGTAATTGAAGACCATATTCCTGATGGACTCTTTAAAATAATTTCCTTTCTTAAGACATATTGCCAGGGTGCAAATGGCTTCTCTCAAAAGATCTTTTAAATCTAGACTATTACACTAAAACTTAGTGTGCCTCATCTCCAAGATTCACCAAGCAACTGGATAAAAGCCTACTAAAGACCTTGTGTACGTTCTGGAAGTGCCAGAACAAGTAGGATCTGCTGTATTCTCGCATCTTCCTCCTGCATAGTGAATGTTTGTCTGCTTGGGTTTGGCTCACTCTGAAGTTTAACACTGGCTCATGTCAGCAGCAGTGGGACTGGGACTGAAATACCTTCCAGAAGGGAATATTCCTGCCTGCAAACCAAAATGTGCTAGGTTTACAAAGCAGAGAGCACTTGTGGCAGGTTTACTTCACTAGGTAAAAAGGACAAATTTGTTGAGATATTTAATCCAGATACTCAACTTGATTTAAAAACTTCAGTAAAAAAGATCCTCTTCATTGGTATCAAATGTCTGCAACTTCCTTTAATATCTAATGGGATCTGTAGCTGTTTTAATTGCTAGAGCACTTCTGCCAGACTTTGCGTTTTTTTGTTATTTTGAAGAGATGAACTGGAGTAAATTTACAGGCTCTACATTTTAAACAAACACGATGTAAAAGCAGTGTGACCAACAAGCTGACACAGCATAACCAAGAAACATAGACTGAGAAAATGCAATGAGCTTTTCATATTAGCATCTTTCCTAGAGCAGCAGCTGATGTGTCCAGGGCTCAAACAGAGAGCAGAGAGACAAGAGAAAGTCCACAGGTCTTCTTTTACTGAAATAAACTAATTTCTTTAATTCATGTGAGGAGGGGATAATAGCTGTCTGCCTGCTCAGTGTTAGTTCTTCCACCAGTAGACAAATCATCTCAATAAATACAATTCACTTGGAAACACCGGGGAAAAATGTGCTGGCACTAAACTCTGGGAGAACTACAATAATAGTTGTCCCACATTTCAATAACTTTCCCTAAAATGTTGGATAATGCAGGAGTTAGAAACTGGGGACCTTAACTAGATGACAGCATAGTGCAGTAATTGCCAGGTGCAAAGAAAATCTAAATATTTCTGATTAGCCCTCCAGGCCTCACTTGGCTGAAATACTGCAACCTCAGCTGGATCACATGGCGCTTTTCAGACTTTCCTTTCCAAGGTCTCCAGAAGGAAGAGTGCATGGAGAACCTGCAGCAGAAGATCTTGCTCAGACACCACTTTGCTCCCCATTTTCTTACAGTAAGGAAGACGACTGAAAGATGGCCTCTGCTTTTATCACCAGTTCTGCATTATGGGGCAGTCGTCACAGCTAAATATGCAGCTCTCTATGACAAGCACAGTTCCCAGGACTTGCCTAAGCCACCGTGTCCCTTAGTGTAGGGTACACTCACATGTGCCATGATCCTACCTTTGCTTCTGTGTCCAGGCAATCGCTGGGTCCAGCCTCTGTTTAGGCTGCAAACTAAAACAGCTCCACCCTTTTGTGTGTAACAGGAGGGATAATTTGCCCTGTATCTTGCAAATAATTATCCAGTTCAGCTAAGACATTAAACCACTATGAATTTTACAACTTAACCTCTAGTCCGAGTTACAACAAATGTTTTGTCATGACGTGGTTGCTCTGTGGTGTCACCGAACTGAAGAGCTCCCACAAATGTCCCACCCTTACTGGCCTACAGTGAACACGTAACCTGGGCTGTGCCGCCTGGGAAATGTCTGTGCTCAGTTGCAAGCAGGCTGTCATTGCTCGGCAGCTCTGAAAGCAGTACGTACCTTTGTGCTCCCACTGATTGCACCTCTGTAATTTCCACAGTGTTTACAAACGAGACAGCTTTCGGGCCTCCATAAGAGGGTGACCTAGGCATCCCTGTGGGGGACGATGGGACCTGGTGGCCTGGTGATTTGTAGGAGCCATTGCTCACCCTGCCCTGTAGTGCTTGATGGGACTGGACATTGTTATTGGCTAAATCAGCTTGAAGAGAGGTTGTGGAAGTCCTTGGTGCTCTTGTCATTGCACTTGAGAGTGAAGACACTGAGGACTGCAGTATAGGGTTCCTTGTGCTAAAACTGGTAGCAGCCATCAGATTGTCTCTAGATCCATACCTCATCGCCATGCTGCGTGGGTCTTCAGAGAGCGTGCTGACTTGCTGAAGGCTGTAAGAGCTAGGGGTGTCATAGACACCTGAGTCTGCAAACACTGAATCAGGGTGTGAGTGGAGGAGCTTCTCCCTTTCTTCCATCTCCTTCCTCTCCTGGATGGATGCCATAATGGTTTTGGAAAGGTTGTCATAGCGGACTGGAGAGGGGTCTCGCTGATGTGGAGCTGGGCCCCCCAGCACTGGGCTGAAGCTCTGAGGTGGCTGGCGTTGCAGCTCACTCCCCCGGAGATGGCACATTTTGGCTGATAAATATGGTGAGTGGTACCCGACAGAGCTGACTGCAGAATGGGCAATGCACTTCCTCCCCGAGGGCGACATGGGGTTTAGCAAACTGTCATATGAAAGACTCCCATTTCTGTTTGACAGAGAATTGGGAGAAAAGATGCTTTTGTAAGGGGTGGAAGTCGCCCCTTCAGACTTTATTGGATGAAGGGGCACTTTGTCTGTCCCTCTCCTGCCAGCAGACTTCAGGCTCAGGGATCGTGAATTGATGGCAAAGGAATCTATCTGGAGTGGGGAAGACTGATAGGTCTTGTGAAGGGAGCTCTTTCGGTAGCTGGGGATGTCCAGGCTTGGTTCAGACTGGTAGTCAAGGCTCCCGCCATCCTCTTCAATCAGAGCCCCTTGACTGTGTCCCTCCTGCATGGTGATCTAAAATAGAGGTGAGTATGAGAAACAGAAGGCTATAACGCATATGTACAGGTTTACTCTCCATGGGAGTGCACAGGACAAAAAAAAAACACAGATGTCTCACAGACATGCAGCCTAGCTATGACAAAGGTTCATTATATGGAATCTCCTAACTCCTGCTCAGCATATGGATAAGCACCTCAGAAGCAAGGAGTCAGTCATAGTAAGCGTTAAATAATATTGACTAATAAGTAAATCAATACACAGGCACAATGAGAGAACTTCTAAACTGAACTCTGTTAAGGTAAATCAGATTGTAATCAGATAATACTGCCCTTGGAAAAGCACTTTGCTTCAACTTTTCTAGAAATAGCTTGTGAGTTGAGGGATGTCTGCTTTTGAGTGCTGAGTCAGTCATATCTTAGGTTTCATTTCAACACACTGGGGACCAGCACACTCTTAACCACTTTACTCAGAGCTATGATGTTCAATAATTCTGAATTTCAGGTCATAGGTCTTCAAAATTAAACATCTGAGATTAATTAAAGCAGAAAGGCTCCTTCCCATGATTTAGACAACAAAATGAATCAATCTTCTCTTTTTTACCGCCTGCGTAGAAGAGATTAGCAACCTCAGAGAAGGAAACATAGGCCATAATTTATTTACTTGCATTCGAAACAGATAAAACTTCCCTTTGTTTTCACTCCGTGGAAGACTGCTTGCAGTTCTGTTCACTTAAAAGGCCATTCTGTGCTAAGCAAATAACTTTTGCTTCTTCTTTAAGGCAAACTTCTTTAAGTTTGCCATAATGCATAATAAATTGGCCACACTGTCTCTACAGAGAATGATTATCAGCCACGTATTTAAGCAGAAATGCATACAATGCACTTTCTTCTTTATCTATTTTTTTTCAAGGCAAATTAACAAAATAGCATAACTAGCAAAAATCTGTTCTATTCCAAATTTTTCTTAATTTTTTGGTCTTTAACCTAGAAGATAGGGAAATACGTAAAACAGCTGACTGTATTCTAGAGCATGATGCTAAATTTGGCCTTCTCTGGAAAAAGGAGACCAAGTGACAGCCTATAAAGGAGGAGGAAAAAGAAATGACGTAGCTTGTAAGTGTATTTGTGCTACTTATCCTTGTGATCCGATCCCCTTTTCCTAACAGGTTTTACTGCTCAAAAGCAGAGTTACACTGACAGGCTGAAGAACTGATAGAGAAGAGACAACATGATATTCCTCACACAAACTACTCTCTTTCTCTCTGCACGTTATACTTAGATATGGCTTGGCACTCAAATACATGTAATCCTCTCAGATTGCCAAGTGAACTCATTTTTATGATATTCCCACTTGACTAAGAAAGTTGTGACTACTTGAAAATTGTACAATTCTACAAAGCTCTTTGAATGTACACCAGTCAGCCTCTAGTAACAGCACCTTTTTTTTCTAGTAACAGCAACCCTCAGAGTGAAGACGCTGTACTCCGTTCTCAATTCATAACACCACCCAGTCTCCTGACTTAATCAGAACCTATCCTGGATCTATATTGCATCTGTGTGTGCTTAGAGTATCTTCACTGGTATATAAAGATTTGGATGCATACTGAAAGCTGTATCAGTGATTTTTAAACTACTCTTCTCTGGTCCTGGAGGGGGACCTTGCAACGTGTTCATGAGAAATAAGTGAAAAAAACAAGCCTATTAGCAATGAGTTTAGTTTTGTACTGTTCTTCCAAAGAAAACACTGTGAACTGTTTCAAAGTTTCTAAGACAAAGAGAAAACAGGCAACATTCATGTCAAGGAAAAGGCTCTCTAACAGTCTGAGCCTCGGTTTTCTTGATAGGAAGAATAGAAGTGAAGTGCTGGAAGTTTTTTTCCTCCAATATATAATCCAAATGCTCTCACAAGGTGCTAAAACAGGTCAAACATAAATAATTTCCCCTTAATTTAACTAAAATATCTCTTGGGAAGCTTACATGTTTTTTATGTTTTGCCAGCTGACATGCTAAGGAATCACTGAGAATGTTGTCTGTCGTCTAAAGGATGTGATGCAGTAAAGCGCTAAGCATGCCCAGCTTCCACTGAAGCAAATGGGAACTGGCATCTATGTCAGGAGAAGCCAATGGGAGGTGACACTTCTCAGCATCTCAGGATCAGGCCGAGACACTGGCCAAGCAGCCATGCACCCTTGTCAGCAGGGCACATGTGTCAAGCTCAACAAAGGAATGATGCAAAAGCAGACATGTTTTCAAAAGAAGCATAATGAAAATCTACACTATCACACACCAATGCCTAATGTTGTTATTTGTATTTACGCTTTGACATTCACAACAGCCCTGGGGTAAATTTTTCCTCAGCTCCAAGTTGTCTGGTATTAATTGGGAACAGATTCTCCCAGGCTACTGCAGTTCACTCACCTGCTCAGCTGCAGCATGGTAGTGGACTTTGGGATTGTTGCTGAAAGCTGGCCGATACTTGTACATGGCAGGTGTAGGAGGGCTGATCAATTTGGGTGAAAGGCCACCTTCTGGAGAAGAAGAAAAGCAACAAACAACTTAGTATTAGAATGTATGGACAGCATACTATCATCCCTGAGTGCTTGTTATCCATGGTCCTCTGCAAACTGAGCTCTGTGCTGGAAAGAAGAGGACTTGCAGTATTTTGTGTATAATTCCACCAAAATCAACAAGGCCCCATAAGGAAATAACAGTGCCTGTGGCCAGATCAACAATCTAAAGAGAAGAAGAAAATATAATACATTAATGTGAAATGACATATTTTGGTGAGTAGTAATTTTGCCATATTTCAAATTACTGGTTATTTGGGTTGAATTCAACAAACAGTTCTGTCCAAAAAAAAAAGATTTCTTAAATTATTTTTTATTAAATCATTAAATTATTTCTTAAATAGTCTCAGAGCTTTAAATTAATCTTTTCATAAATGGAATAATTGTTTGCAATGTCTAAGCATTTCATCTGATTCCTTATTTCAAAATGAGATTTTTCATTTTAAAACTGATTGAAAAATTAATGAGTTTAAAAGGGTTTAAAAACTCTCCAAAATGAAAAGAAATATCCAGCCTAGGCTTGAATGAGCCACTTCAGGTCAACTTTTCTTCCTCCTTCCTGCTGTTTATTCCTCTAGCTCAGAACTCTTGTAAAAATAAAACCCTTCACCCAGATCCCATTACTGTTTTGAGAGAATACCAGAAACCTTTTAAAGAGGCTAAAATGTTTTCATATTATTAGAAATAAAACTCAGATCATGCAACTAACCTTCGCTGGTTCCCAGCTGCCCTTTTAGCTCAGAGTACTTGCTTTGATCTCCTTTGGGTGGGAGAGGTGGCTGCACATCCATACTTTTATCCTCCAGACCTTCCAGGCTAATTTTAGACTGAAAATGACCAAAGAATCAATCATTACCGCAACTTGGTTAGATAACAGCATGTGTCAGAGTGCTGGAGTTACCAGAGAATGAGAACTACCTGTAACAACAAATATAATTGAGCATTCACTGCGGACAAGAGCTGTCATATATGAAATTAGCACTGTCATCACAAGCCAGTATAATTTTAAATGCATTATCTTAGTCTACTTGGCACGCTAAATAACATTACCATCACAGTAATCATAGAATTATGTAGTTATCACAGAATTATAGAATGGTTTGGACTCGAAAGGACCTTAAAGATCATCTAATTCCAATCACGCTGCCACGGGCAGGGACACCTTCCACTAAAATCTGGTTGTTAGTTAATATGTGGTAGAATACAGTTGTGTTTTCTAGCATTTTCCAGCAACTTTCCAGGTAGCTCTCAGCAAGTAACTGTCTACCACAAAAATCTTACAAAGTGGCTTCTAATGAATCCACTACTTTTTTATAATCTTTATTTAGATTTCATGTCAGGAAAAAATTAACAAACAAGAGGAGAGTGGAGAACTCAACTTCTGACAGAATATTCTTCACTGGACACAAACCTTCCTGCAGTCTGGAAGCTTGTGACTTTCCTCAAAGTAGAACAACTGACCTGGTTCCCACAACACAGCAAGTTAGTTAAAATTAATTTGAACACCAGGAGGTGCGAAGTCTTGGGACATAAAGTAATTAACTATTGCAGAGAACAACAGCCTCTTCCAAAAGATGCCCAGAGGGCTGTTGCTGGATCAAGGGCTCCAGTTATCAAATCTGTGTTACTTTCAGAAGATAAAGCGTAAGACAAGGGCTCAATCTCTGCCTGTTTCTCCAAGAGATGCATTATCTCAAGAAGATTTTCAATGATAAAGTTATTTCCAGGCTTGATAACATTTAAGACATGCTCTTCAAAAGAAGTGCTTGAAGGCTACCTTACCTTGCTCCGGTTAAGGTTGGCTTGGATCCCATTGTCACTGATCTTCACTGTGATTTGTCGTTCAGATAAATCAGGTCTGAGGAATGGAGGCTTCACGCTCACAGCTTGCTTCTTCTTGGGCTCGACTATATACCTGATTAATTGTTCAACAGTCATCATTAAAGTAAACTACAACCTAACAACTAGGCATAGAGACAAGAAAATCTTCCTACTTCCAGGGTGTGATTTAAGGATGTGGTAGAATCTACATAAGCAAGCTCCATTTATTTCAATGGATGTCAGCCCAGGTAATAATTAAAAAGCAATAAAAAAGGTTTTTAGTGAGCAAAAGGAGAGGATGCATTAAAAACAAAAGAGAAAAGCAAATTTTGAAGCACTGACGGACAAGAACACAGTTGCACAGTTTATGTGAAGACAGAAAGAGAGGCCTACCACCAATGGAATTGATTTACTAGAGCTTACCTAGTTAACATGAAACAGCTTCCCTGCGGTGGAAGGTGGAGACTGGGGGAATAAGACCCAGCACATGGGGAATTAACATGGAGAAGATGATGTGTTGTCAGTTCTAGCTTACCACATAGTGACTTGTTTCTGTAGCATGTTTAGAGTGTTCAAATAAATGGAGGAAAAAGAAACAGACAGGCCTATAGCAAGCAACAAATCTGAAGGGAAATGGCTGATTTTAGACAGTTAATTTATTTCCCGTGGACTATAATTCTGAGTGCAGTTCGGCAGTGGTTGTACCATGCACAACTACCAAAATACACACACAGGCTTTCTCTGTTTTATCTAGTGAACAGGACATCCTGGTAATGATGGCTCAGTGACTCACAATATACAGGACAATTTGAACAGGTCTTCACAAAACAGAAAAATACTGCTTGCTAGAAGTCTGAGAATAGCAATGATGACATTACGCCCACACCTCTCTTAACTTGAGTATATCCCAACTTGTAATATCAAGCTCTCTTAAAATATCTTGACCCGATTTTTAAGTTTTGGTAAGTTTGAGAAGCAGTGTCTTCACTTTAATACAAGTAACAGACATTTAGAACTTATCCGTTGCACAGCAAAATAAAATAAATTAAAAAGACACATAGTGGTAGTGGTGTCTGGGATTGCTCAGCACCCTGAAAAAGCTCAATTAAGCCTTCTTGTAATTAACATGTATACAGACTGGAAAGCTCAGCATCTAGGATATTTATACTCCATCTATCTATTGCATTAAAATCTTGATTTCAGGATGTGAAGGGATAAATCTATTTCCTCAAAAATAGAAAGCCATAAATAAAATGCTAAGTTCCATAATGTAGACCTGGTTGAAAATCTGTTTTATGATAATGAAAGTGCCAGTGAGATTGAAAACCACAGCTGCCTTAAATTAGATTCAAGTCTCAAGGGGAAAGACCAATTTTAGAATTGTTCTTTCTTTCTAGTGGACTAGAATTCCTCACCTATACACGGACAATGCAAAAAGTCATTTTGGAAATAAGATTAACATACTGAAATTTGTTACTGAAATTCACTGGATGAACAAGTTGGTGAGACAAAGCTATCAGCTCTTAATATAATTTGATTTGCTCATTCCAAGTAATTTCTGGGATGAGGATTATGAATTACATGAAGAAAGCAACTGCTTTGATAGGTTACAGCCATGCAACATTGAAGCAGCTACCGCAGAGACTTCTGGAGAGCTTTGCTTTACTTCCCTTTTATTTCATTAATTGTCTTTCACTCATGAGCCCAACAATGCATACTTTTTCCCTTTGTCCCAACAACTCATCCATCTCACTTTTTCCCAGTTGAGAGCATTTCTCTTACCTGGGAGCCAAAGGGCTGCAGAGCACATGTTCCACATTTCCACAGCATCCTCGGGTAAAAGGATTCACTCCTCCTCGAAATTTACCTGTCACCTGGAAACATATTCAGGACAGAGCTCAAACTTCTTGTTAAATAATACTCATCATCCAACCCTCAGAATGCCAGGGACCAGTATACCTTGTTCTAACACTAGTGTCCTTCCCAAACAGACCATTTTACTTTGAATGTTGCTCCTTTTCCCTCCTTCTCTAACACACCACCTGCAATGGCCACTTCTAGCCAGCATGCACACCAACAAAAGATCCCTTCCCCAAAACACTGCAAGCACAGTATATATCCAAGCTGTCAGGTTCACCTCCCAGTGCTGTTTCTACATGAGTTGTGCCTGCTGTCAGCCTGACTTCATGTTTTTGTCCCTTTCCTTCCCTGGTCACCTCCACTCCTCTACCCTGGCAAGTCCCCTCCAAACAAAAGGAGTGTCAATTCTTCATTTTCCATGATGGATGAGATCAATGTTTCCCCTAAAACAGCATCCTATCCCTAGCAGCAATCAGTATGAACCACTGCTTTATGTGGGAGGGTGCCAGGAAGTCCCTGGTGATTACAATGCTTGCTTGGAAATTAGCTACTTTAATAAAAGTCAAATCTCATTAGACTGGCAGGATATATTCAAAGCTTCACAAGCATTATAAAGGGTATGTACTCAACGGGCAGATACTTGAAAGTAACCATATGGGGATAAATACCAATAAAGCCAGAGAGATTAATAGTGGTTGCCGTTAAAAGCATTACTCTTGCTTTTTGCAAGTAATGCATTTTAATCAACTCATAGTCCTGATCTAGCACCAAGTTTAAAGAGTACCAGAAATACTTTAATTACTTGCACATAAAATACCAACGATTAAATGATTTTGCAGTATATTATGCTGGCCTCTTTGATATTCCATAAAACTCTTTAAAAGGCCAAGAGAGAAATGTTGGAAGTTCTGAGTGCTGGAAGAGTAACATGATGACTAAAGCATGGACCTGGGACATTTGGCAGATCTACATTCATTCCTGGGCTTAAGCTGACTTGCTGCCAGATGCTGGCAAGGCAACTTCATCTCTCTCTGTCCAGTTTCTCAAACACAACATGGAAATAAAATTTCTCTAACTCACAGATTACATTACTAATTGTATCAATTTGGTTTCTAAAGTAGTTTGAGATACAGAGAGAAAGCAGTCTCAGAAGAAAGGGTAGTTATTAACTATTCAGAAACTAAAAATACCGGGCTACGAGCAGATGTTGGTTGTTTTGATTCCATTAAAGACTTTCAGAGGCATTCAGAAAGCTCACAAGAATCTAAATTCAGCCACTATGCACTCGTAAGTCACAGTCTGTCTACTATGAATGCTCAAAACCTACAAACCGCAAAAGGAATAAATACCAAAAACGTACACTAGAACACCACAATGTCTGCACCACTGGCCTATAAAATGTAATCAGAAAAGAGGACAAGTGTAGGTGAGCATATATTAACTGGGGACCTGACAGCAGATAACTAACAGTCTGAGAAAACAGAATCAATACTAAGACTGCAGGAGAAAAGTGAATATTTTAAAGCAATGGCAAAGCAAATCTCTTATCTATTGCTCCTGGTCTGGTGTCCTAATGACTTAGATATGCCTCCTGTGAAAGGCACCTGAAGGCTGGGAACAACCACCCTCCAGTTCCAGCTACGCAGTACACATGACTAGGCAGAAATTAAGACAACATTATATTTGATTTTCAGAAAATGGCACAAGAAGATGAGTTAATCTCTAGTGGTTTGGTAGCTCAGGAAACCAAAGCTGGATAGGATGCTTTTTCCAATAGTTATTTCAATCTAGTTAAATGCAAAATTCTCAACCTATCTAAATGTCAGTGTAGCCAGAAATACAAGAATTATATATATATATATATATATAATTAAATTTCTCCTTCCTCCTCAGCCTAGAATTTTCAGGGACAATTTTAATTCTTGCACAGATATAAGCCTAAAACAACATGATTTGGGCTAGAAGACTAAAATGCCCTGGGTTTCATGCCACTGTTGTTAGCACTATCAAACTTAATACTTGGCCAGAATCAATTTTAGAATGAAGAGCAGCTGACTCCAAGAAAGACTAAGATGGGCAGAGAAAAGCATTTAAAGATTTACAGCTACAGTAAGCCTGCTTTGTTCAAAGGCCATGTTAGGCAACAATTCAGGATGACTTCAGATCTTTGCTTATGTGAACTTCTCACACTATTCATGGATAAAAGGTTTTATTGTCTATTGTGGGATAGGAGACAACCTCATCTCAGTTTACAAAGGCCTAGACTCAGGCAGATGTCTTCAACTCTCACAGCCTGCACAGCAGCTATACAAGCTACATAAGTACTAGGCCATCAACCTGCAAGAGCCAGAACAGCACGCTACTCTACACGGGCTAGAGAGTCCATAGATGCAAAAGCAGCATAAACACATGTGCAAAAACAGTGAAAATTGTGAGGAGGAGGTGGTGGTGGCGAGAAACATTAATCAACCAACCAAAAAAACAAACAAACAAAAGCAAGCAACCAACCAAAATCCAACAACAACAAAAAAACAGGTGTCTGAGCACAACTTTGGAGCTGTAAAGGGTAAAGCATTGGGATATCCACAATTGATCAGCCTTGGGC
This sequence comes from Anas acuta, assembly GCF_963932015.1. Lineage (NCBI taxonomy): Eukaryota > Metazoa > Chordata > Aves > Anseriformes > Anatidae > Anas > Anas acuta. Next base: position 11,130,641 of record NC_088995.1, on the reverse strand, counting down.
ACGCTGCATGCCCCAGCGTCACGCTTTGTAACTGAGCTACCCCTTACAAGTGGCAGGGACGTGTTATCAATCCCATGACTAGATCTCTGTCATCTGTTTCATGCTATTCACGTGTGCATGCGTATCGGTCTGGATCACCCACATAGCGGCTGTGTATTATATACACGTGAGTAACTGCAAGGGAACTGAAGTTTCACAGGCTTTTTGGCACAAGATGCTGTACTGGCACTTTATTTGGAGAAGGAAAACAAGTTAGGTCCACTGGCCTCTGTGCATGTGTGTGTGCATACACAAGAACAAGAGAGACAAAGAGAGTGAGACAAAGAGCTAGCTCAGGCCTTGTTATGTGCACTGTGGGTTTGCTGGGGGAGTTCAAAATACCAGGAGACAGGGCAAAAATATGATTTAATCTTTTCCTTTCTTTCTTTTATTCAGTCTCATGATTTGTTCAGTCTGAGTCACAAAGTTTGAACTTCTGGGGCTGATGGTACTCACCACATAAAACCTATTTCAAGGCCATAAGTAGATTTTAAATGGTAAATAAGATTTTGTGCTTTGTGGCTAAGAGAAGGGGAAAACCTTTGTAGTGCATTCAGGAAAAGAGAAAAAAAAAAAAAAAGAAAAAAAGAAAAACTAAGCAATCTTCCTAGCTTCCCATAAAAGTTCCAATAAAAGTGTTACTGTTAAGATATGGGTCTATTTATTTATTTATTTATTTTTATTTTTTTGTTTAACCAAGCTGACCTTCCTTCCCAAATCAACATTTTAGCAACAAACACAGAGAAAGGTCTGTTTCTTACCTGTTCATTGGTTGTGCGCCCTCGGGCCACTAGAACAATATGAAAACCAGTGAGACCAATGACTGGAATAAAGAATAATCCAGCCACACACATGACAGCCATTCTGTATCCAGGAGTTAAAGAAACTGGAGTGAGTGAAGGGAAAAAGAGGTCATGAAAAACAGGGAGAGGAAAAAGAGAAAAAATCTTGGAAATAGGGAGCATGTTCCTCACCCCTAGTTAGGCTAATTAAATTTTATCTTAAGTCTATCTGTTCCTAGACAGGGTCCTTATCCTTGAGATGGTTCAAAAATAAAGTGAACTTATTGATTCCTGCTCAAACCGTCTTGTAAAGATTATTCTGCCCTGCACTATCAGTGTGAGTAACACCTCTCAGAGACAGGGGTTCATGTATTACACTAGCACAAAGTGGAACTGCCTCCAGGGCGAATTCTACTGTATTATCTGTTTTAAATACAGTAAGCAGTACCCAGCAGTGCAGACTCACGCCAGCTGGAAGTAAATACAGGGAGGCATTGTATCTTTTTTCTGGTTTGCCCTGGCAAACCAGACAGACAAAAGGTTGGCTAAAGTTTTAGGGGTAATCAATGGTTACATAGGTCACATGGGTACAGAAGAAAAATTGTGATAGGCATTTACAGGGGAACAGCAATGCAAATCAGGAGAGGAGTAAGTCTGCACCAGTTCCAGGAACACAAGTCTTTATATCAACTCTCACATTTTCCTCAAGGTCATCTTGTGTCTTCAAAAACCAAGAAGAAGGATACGTAATGGTGGTGTGAGCTGCTCCAAGCTTTTCCATATGGTTTAATACGAAGATCAGCCCAAAGGTGAATACTCCAACCATGTGCGTACTTAAGGACAGCAAGAAGAGAAAAAAATAGCGGTAGTTCCTCCGTCCTATGCAATTGTTGACCCACGGGCAGTGATGGTCAAAATCCTTGTAAAGAAAGGGAGAGACAGGGAACAATATCCATACAGTGAAAGGCAATACATTTTCTTAGAGATATCTAAACCATTGTCATGTAAAAACACATCAGGCTAGTTCTGCAGCTTCACAAACACAATCTTTATAAGGACCAAGTGGTTTCTATATTTATGAATGGAGAGAGTTACTTGAGAGGTTATAGAATTCAAAGAGAGAATATAAAGCAATAAAAAATAGGCTATTTATATGCTGGCAGCAGAAGCACTGATTTTTTTTTTGGTCATCCTTAGCACAAGGAGTCAGTTAAAATAAAGTTATCATAACCTATAATATTTTGAAGATGCAATACTGGCTTCCCACATTTCTGTATTTATATGTAAGCTGAATGAATCTACTTAAATAATAGAGGGCCTCATGAAAAAAATACTTTTTTTTTTTTTTCTTTTACCAAGCAGATCCCCCAAACTAAGCAATATCTGGCTAAGACACAAGCAAGGTTCTGGACAACTTGACTGATAGCTATGAACCCCAAACTAGCCAGTTGTCCCCATCAGAAGTTCAAAGTACCTTATGAAGTCACATCCCTTTTAACAGATTTATAATGAAGTCAACCCACAGACACCTTTCAAGAGCCTTTACACCGTTTTATAACCATGTAAATCCACTGCCTTCAATGTGACTATTCTAGGTGTGCACAGAAAGATCATGTGCAGAGAAATAAGCCCTTCCTATTTCAGGGTTGTTCAGAGCAGATACTACACACCAATTACATCAATACATTAATTGTTTGTTCTTTGTTTTGTGGTAATGCTATCTTTAAAAATTCTCCAGTGATGACAAAGCAATTTTTATATTTTTAAAGTCTGTATAATATATTTACCAAAAATTTACAATATACAATAAATGGCTTAGAACTTTCTCAAAGCACATTAGAAAATGACAGAGGCAATTTAATGAAGATCATTTCAGGCTACAATGCTGACATAGCATGTGTCTATGCTGTGAATCTTGTTGTATACTGCCTAAAATATCTACAGATTATGAAACTATATGAATACCCACTGTGAACACTTCAGTAAAGAAAACAGAAATCTGACTACTTTCATCATGGATTCATTTTGGAGTCCATCTGGTCACAGCGGGCTTTAGGTTTTAACTGATTTTATTTCTGCAAATGTTGCCATTTTTTGTTGTTAGCTTATTTTTATCACATTGGCTCAAAAGTTGTATATTTGGGCTGTGAGCTTCCATAGCACATTCTAGACTGAAAGTGAAAAGATGTCAATTATAACCCTGAATGGGTCCCACATGGAAAAGCCAGCAGAGTCCCTCTTACCACTGTCCTCAAGCTCTTCTAGAATAGACAGGTGAGTGGGAAATTAAGATCACAAGAATCAATACATGACAGTGTTTAAGATCACTTTTTCTTAATTCAGAAGTCATTAATGCTTTCTGCCTGTATTCATTCACAGCAGTCACAATTTAATTATACAAGCAGAGTTTCTTTCTTGCCCACCAGAACAGTAAGACACATTGAACTAATCTGACCATCATAAAGCTTCTTGAGAGCTAGGAAAAGTCACCTTGTGTTCTGCTATTTTATTTAGGTTACTTTTGGAATCTCTCCCATTTTCATTTCTGCTGCAGAACTGACTCCCCTGGAGGCCCTATGGCAGCATGAAATTGTACGTGTTTATACCAGTGAGTTCTAGGCAATCGTTTTTTTCTGAGAAAACTTCATTAGTTGAAAATGGATTTTCATGCTGAGCCACTAGGGAGGGCAGAAGGAAGAAATTCCATGGGACAACAGAATTTATCATCACCTAAACAATCCTTGGAATCTAGAATTAGTGAAAACACGTATGTTTTAAAACTTAGGAATATATGAGTCAGGTTTTCTATGAAAAATCTAGCTCTATTTAACAATTCACAGCAGTCTAATGAAATTGTGTGACAATGAATAGTTTGTGGCTATTTCCTTCCACCCAGGGACTTCTGTAGCTCCCGACTCTCCATCTTCTCAGACACAGCATTTTTCTAAGGCCTTCCACAATAGAACAGACTTGTCCTATCTATAGATGGTTAGTAGGCACAGTGCTGCTTCCAGCTAATTATAACTTAGATATATGTTGCCCTGGAGGAGAAAATAACTGACACGAGATAAACCCAGTCAGCTTTTCTCAGACAAGTAGCTGTGCTGCTTTCTTTGGGACTATTCCCTTGCTTTTGGCAAAAAGGATTAGTACAAAGATGGTGTATACAGCATTCCAGCTGACAATGGTATTTTTTGCCTTTCTGATTAGCAATTTCTTTCATTTTAATGGCACAGCTGAATATATTTTAGACATATTAAAAAATTCATCTTTCTATTGAAAAAACAACAACAACAAAACTTGCAGCAGAAGTATCCTTAACAAGTGGAATTTTTAGATCAGCAATAAAAAATTTCCCCCTGGCAATACACTCTGTACTTAGAAGTTTAGGAGACATCCCAAGGAGACACCCAAACGCACACCTTATTGTTTGGGATTTTTTTTTTCAATCCTGTGTGCTTCACCAAGACTTCAGGGCTACCACGAAACATGAAAGGCCCATAATTCAGAGGGACCAACATGACTTAGTTCATGGCATGAGCAGGGGTGTTGAAACAAACATACAGCCCTATGATTGACTGGAGACCTACTCACTGGATTCTGAGTTTGGTCTTCCTGAAGTTCACGTGCACCCAGTTAGCTTAGGGTTCATGATTTAATTTGGAACAAACTGGTGCCTACTTTAGTGGGCAAGCAGACAAGCTAGAACAGTTCGCCCTGGATTTTCTGCTCTCTTGAACTCTGCCTCTGCATGAACTCTCCCATTCACCCCTTTTTTAACATTCATGATTTCTATACTACCTCCAGGAAGTTACTGCCAGGATTATAAACTTTTAACCTAATTATCACTGGCAACAAAGCTGACATCAAGCACTACTGCATATGTAACATACATCGTAACTGAAGGCTATGTTTCAAATGATACCAATTGGTAGGAGAACATCAGCAAGGCTAGAGCTGGGAACTTCCAAAAATTGATACTGGGGGAGGTACCCATCTACACATTTCCAGTAGTACATGCAGCCCCATCACTGAGGCATAGCCAACACAACCAACAGCATGGTTACCTCAACACAGTTGTCACAGACGCTGCAGTGAGAGCAGCGTGGAGGACGGTAGAAGTGGCAGGTGGCACACCATTTCATCCGTACTTGGATTCCTTTAATCTCCACGTTCTTGTAGAGTGGAGCTCGGAAGTCATCATCTTTATCTTCATCTTCATCTGCTGCTCAATACAAAACTAAAAGTTAGTAGAAATAACAGCGGGTAAAGATGGAAGATCTAATCCAGTCAGTGCCTTGGATATAGGGGCACTGCATGTGCTCTTGGGCTTGTCAGAGAAACAGAGAGCTGTGGAAGTGATGGACTGTCAGAACAGGTTGTCCTGGCTGCAGAACACTTCAGTGATCTGGGCTCATTTCAGCACCCGAGGCAACGCTCCCATGGGAACGCCAGGCAGCCAGTCCAAATCCTGGACAAAGAGAAGTGTGTGAGTCTTATCTTAGCCAGCAGTTACAGCCGGAATGAACAAGATGAGAGTCAAAGAGGTGATGGAAATCCAGGAATCACCCAAACCCTTGCTGCAAGAAGTTCTGCTGCATGTATTCAGGATTAATTCAATGCTAGTCTACCAGCATATAGAACAAAAGAAATTACATCAACTGATATTAAAAGAAGGTTATTAACAGAAGGTTGTGCTAGCTCAAACCCCTGATTCAACCCAGATGTGGTGTTTTGTCAAACACTCTAGTGTCAGCCCATCACCATCCCAAAAACCAGTTGCTCCAGGGAGCCACAGTGAAAAGAAATGTGTGTGCCTGCAATGAGCCCTGCACCAGTGTCTGTTTCCTTATAGCACACCCTGTGCTCTCTTCTTCAGAGCATGCCTTGAATACTCTTACTTTAGTGGCAGTATATAACCAGCAAGATCTCACCTCCCTCAAAGGCAGTATGGTCTAGTGACCTGAGCAAAGGACTGGAAGTCAGGAAGTCCTATATCCTAATTTTCTCACTCTGTAGCCTTGGGCTATTCATTTAACCTCTTTTTGCCATTAGTAAGATTGGAATGACAACATGGCAGAGTTATGTTATTACGGACAACCCCCTGGATGATGGATGATCATCTCCACTGAGCGCTACTCTGTTGAGAAAACAGACCATTTAAAAATAAATTCAAAAAATAAAAGCCAGTCTAGAATGGACAAATATATATTGGGAAGAAAAGGAAAAATGAGAATGATGTACATGGAAGTTCATCTTTTATTCTAGATACCTGCAATCTTTATTTGTTTCCTTTTGACGGAGAATATGTAACTAGTTCGCATCTATTTAACACCTGGTTAAACATTGCAGTGCAGCTGGCATTGGTTGACTGGCTCCAAATTAGACAAAATTTGACAATATTGTCCCAGTGGGGCATCAATAACTGACATGTAGTTCTATATTAAATCTTCTCTAGATGTGTTATCCTTACTAAAAGGATCCAATTTCCATTGACTTCAGGAGGAGTTTCTCCCTTCACTCAGATGAGCTTGGGATTTGACTCAGCTACAATATTTACCTTGCAAGAATATTCTCTGGGTTAATGTTTGTGCATGGAAGCAGACTGCTGTATTGGCACCGTTCCCTATAATTTTCCTTCATAACTAATCAGTGGGACTCTTAGTGGGAGCTGGACTCTAAATCCCTTAGGGCACTTCTATAAATACAATCTGTGGGTTCTTCAATACTACAACATAGTGGTCCATGCTGCAAAATACAATTGTGGGGATACAAGAACAAGACACTAGAATGGTCAAACCATTTAAATTCTTGTAAAAATACTTACTATGCAGACAAAAAGTCTGTACATTGTATGTATCTACAAATACACCCATATACCTATACAGGTGTATACCTGCATAAATACATTGGACTTGCAGAATTGTCACACACTGGAAGACAGTTCATGGTTGGTATCTATAATTAGCCAGAAACACACACTGCCATTATCAATCTAGACTGTAAATCAGATTTGTCAGGGAGGCCCCAGTTTCAGTGACTTAATACTTCCCTTTCTTCTCATTCATTTTAGTGTGTTACTCGCAACTCATATGCACAGAGCCAATCC